>NC_058403.1:212826442-212843577 GCF_002201575.2 Neomonachus schauinslandi | reverse complement strand
GGGTCGGGCCCCCCAACACAGTCCCCCCCCCCAGCTCACACAGGCGGTGCAGGACCTCTGGCCTGCACCAGAACGGAAGGCATTCCTGCGCACGGCAAGTGAACCCATGTCCCCGTGACCCCCACCCACCACAGAGCGGAGGGCCCCCGCCAACATCCTGGCGTCATCCCGTGCCATCTGAGACCAGAATCATAGACTCTCGGGGCTGGTGGGAGGCTAGACACAGCACTGGGCTGGAGCACTCTCAGGGGGTGTCCTGGGTGCTGTGGGGGCCCCATCCCCCGATGCCAGGAGTCCCCAGTTGTGATGGCCGCAGACGTCCCTATGTCGCCCCGTGTCCTGGAGGCGGAGCCGCCCCCGCTAGACTCCCTGCCTCACTCCCATGGCAGACGCGACTTTGGAAGCAGCCAGTCAGATCCGCCTTCAGGGCCCTGGGTCAGCCCTGGGTCGGCCCCCGACGTGTTTGAGGAGCACGGTGACGGGCCGGTGGGGGTCCCGTTCCTGGGCTGGAGTGTGCAGAGCTCTCAACACAGACACTATTTCTGGTTGCCCAACCCCTAGAAAGCACAGTTCCCAGCCCTTCCGCTTCCCGGCCAAGAACCAGCAGAGGGTCCCGGGTCCTGGCATTGCTGGTGGCCCCGCGTGTCCCCAGGCCTGTGCCCAGCAGGTGCTGGGAGGGCGACCCAGCTGTACCCTCAGGGCGGGGCACCTTGCCTCCCCTTGTCAAAGAGCCTGGACGAGGGGTGGCTCTCACCTGGGCTGACTGTCCCCAGGGGACGTCTGTGGTTGTCACACGAGGGGTGCTCCTGGCAGCGAGGGGGTGGGGCTGGGGACACCGCTCAGCCCCCACAGTGTCCAGGATGGCCCTGAACGTCCACAGTGCTGAGAGGGAGACGCCCTGCATTAAGTGTCTGGGAAAAATTGAGTCTGCTCCCTGCTTACTCTAGACACCAGAGCAAACCCCCAAAGGTCAGAGGGTACAAACCAGGGTGAGCCCGGCGTCATGTACTCCATCTGCACATCAGGAACATCCTGGCTGGGCAGGGGAGAGAAGGTGCAAGCCTATGGTGGCCAGAGAGGCTCCTGGGGGGCAGGGCCTGCCCAGGGGACAGGGCTTGGCTGACACTGACCCTGGGTCTCTGTCACAGGCGGTGGGGTGAAGCCTAGTTGCAGAGCTCCAGCCTGTGACAGGACTTTATTCCCAACCTCCTTCTGGTCAGCCCAGGGCAGCACACACACAGAAGCCCGAGAGGTAAAGGTGGACAGGCGCCAAAACCAGCAACACGGCCTTGCCCCGGGAGAGGACCCGAGGCGGAGCTCACAGATGGCCCGGGGTGGGGGGCCCACCACTCTCCCGACCACCGCCGCAGGGCTGACCCGGCTGGCCAGGGCCCTGTGCCCAGAGGGCCCACCTTGTTTAATAGTCTGCGCTCACCGTCTCCAGTCTCCCCATGGTTCTAGAACAAGGGGACCACAGGGTCTGTAACAGGTCGCATGGCTGATAGATGAGGGAGTTTCTGGGGTGCTCCCGGGACACTGAGAATGCTGGTTGGGGCAGATGGGCACCCAAATTTCCCGGCAGAGAGCGACTTGGAGTCCCACCTGAGCCCAAGCCCAGCTCTACACCTGTGTCCAGGGTGAGCAGGGACTAGACTCAAGTTTTTTTCTAAATAATTAACACAGGGTCTCCCCCAGCACCGCTGACATCAGAGTGGGTTGTTCTCTGCGGGGGCATCCAGGCACTGTGGGGGTAGAGCACGTCCGCGGCCCCAGCCCCTTGATGCCAGGAGCCCCCCACTTGTGACAACCACAGACGTCCCCAGACCCTGCCCAGTGTCCCCTGGGCACACCTGCCTTTCGCTGAGAACCGCTGGTCTGGACCGGGAACTGGGCTCCTCCAGGGAGGCTGAGCTGACCCACCGTGCAGTGCCCTGACCCTGCCTCGGGGGCTGAGAACCTCGCCCCCGTCAGCCTGTCAAAAGCCTGGGACCAGCACCTGGCCATGAGCCTCATGACTGTCCCTGCCCTGCAAGATCCGGCTCATCTCCCTTCTGCCTCCAACGCTCCTCCCCGTCCCTCGGGGGTCCGCATGGACGTCCCCTCCTCAGAGACCTCCCTGGATCCCCAGCCCCCCGGCCCAGGTCCGGCAACGATGACTGACTGGCTCGGGTACATGACTGGATCGGGTCAGGACTGGCTGACTTGCGTGGCCTCTGGTTCCCTCTTCCGCCCCCCGGCTCCTCCTGGGGGGACGCCCGGTCCAGGGCGGACACCCCCCACCCTCCCCTGACCGCGGCCACAGCCCTCAACCCCACTTCCCTTCATTCTGTCCCATGTTTGGTTGTTTTTGTCCCATGTTTTTAAACAAAGTTTTCATCTGGAATAATTTGGGATTTACAGAATAGTTGCAAAGACAGTAGAGAGAGTTCGGTCCACCCTCTACCCAGTGCCCCTCACGGGAGCGTCTTCCCTCTCAGGGCACGTCTGTTGCAGCTGGAAAGGCAACACAGCCTGACGCAGATGCCCCTGGATTTCCCCCGGATACCCTTTCCCGCCCCAGGACCCCACACCGGGCGTGGCCGTCCTGCTCCGTGGTCTCCTCCCCGGTCTGGCCCAGGCTCTGGGGTTCCCCTTGCCACTTTCACACCAAATCTGCTTGTTTTTGAAAACATGGTTACTTTTTGTTTGAAAAAGAAGTCACTTAGCATTTATTACTCTTATTTCTAAGTGAATTAATAAATATTTAAATCGCAGTTTTAATTTCAAGTCTAGTGACTTCTAATAAATAAAACCTGCATAAAACAAAAGCTCTTTGGAATCCTCAGGACCAGAGAGTTTGAGAACCTCTGTCCTGAAGCCAGGACGGAGAACCACGCGCTGCCCCGGGGACGGACCCCGAGCCCACGACCCTCAGGGAGGAACCAGACACAGAAGCCACACGGGGTGTGAGTCCACGTGGGTGACACGTCCAGAACAGGCTCATCCGCGGACGGGAAGGGGGCTCGGGGGGCCGGGGGCTGGGGGGGGGGAGGACTGGGGATGGGGGCAGGATTTCCCTTTGGAGTGATGGAATGCTCTGGAATTAGATAATGAAATGATTGCACAACCATGTAAATGTATTAAAACTCACTGAATCGTATACTTTAAAAGGGTGAACCGTATGGCGAGTGGATTATATCTCAACAAAGCTGTTATAAAAACATTTTTTTTAAAAAACCGGAAGAATTAAGAAAACAGAGCTAACAGGACTGTACCGTGGCTCCCGGACGCCGCCCCGTTTCATCGGCACAGGCCTGGTCTCGCCCTCGCTGTCCCGCCCTGCGATCCGGCCACAGACACAGTTATGGGCCTCCCACCCCCCCGGCCTCTGACCCCGACCCCCCAGAGCAGGGCCCACCCCAAAGGGCCGTTCAGCCGCAAGATCAACATGATACACAGAAGGGGAAAAGTCCAAATCATTTTCCATCCAAGCAAATTAGAGAGATCTCAGGCGAGAATGCAACACTTTCAAGCCATTAAAAGCAAAAGAAAAGGGGTGCCTGGCTGGTTCGGTCGGGGGAGCATGCAAATCTTGATCTCGGGGTTGTGAGTTTGAGCCCCATGTTGGGTGTAGAGGTTGCTTAAAAATAAAAATTAAAGAAAATAAATAAATGAAAGCAAAAGCAAAGATTTCGGGGGGACGTCCCAGGTGTCGGAGGGCTCCCAGGCCCTTGGTGCCAGCCACATCAGGGGCCCTTGGGGCTTCCTCATGCCATCGGCAACCCTGGCTGGGAAGCTGGCGCCGGGCACAGAACCCACCTGCAGGGTGGAGGTCGTGGGCCGCGCTCAGGCTGTTCTGTGACCCTGGGCAACCTCTCTCAGCCGTCTCCACCTTTGTTTATAAAAGGGGTGAAGGATGGGGGTGAGGGCTCCCCTCCTGGCAGGGCGCCCCGAAGGTCAGACCACAGCTCGGCTAAGTGACTGGCACACAGAGGCCCATCTGTGCCGCTCTGATGAGCCCCGGGGCCTCCTCCTGGGGAGACCTGTCCCCCCTTCCCTCCTGCACAGCCTCCCTGATGGAGGACTGAGTTCACCCCCCACCTCGCATGGTGGATTGGATAGCGTGTCCCCTCATTCGTGTCCCCGGGAGCCTCGGAAGGTGACTGACAGGAACTGAATCGTGTCCCCCAGGTTCCTATGTTGAAGCCCGAACCCCCAGTGGGACTGTACTTGGAGACAAGGCCTTTAATGAGGTGATTAGTTTAAATGAGGTCACAAGGGTGGCCCTAGTCCAGTATGACCGTGTCCTTGCAGGAAGAGCAGGGTGGGACCCAGACGCGCACAGACCTCCCGCCTCCAGGACCCTGAGAACACGGTCGTTGTTGATGCCGCCCCGTCTGAGGTGCTTTGTTTAAGCAGCTGGAGCAGGCTCTGCAGTGACCTTATTGGAAGAGAGGGAGGGTCTCTGCGGGTGTAACCGGTTATGTTAAAATGAGACCGTGCAGGATTAGGGTGGGCCCCGACCCAGGCACTGGCGTCCTTATCAGACGAGGAGAGACACAGGGAGAGGCCGAAGCTGCAGGGACGCAGTCACAAGCCCCAGGGTGCTGGGCCCCCCGGAGCTGGAGGGGGCAGGAAGGACCCTCCCCTGGAGACTGCGGAGGGAGCGTGGCCCTGTCTCTCCTCGACCTCAGACTTTTGACCCCAGAATGTGGGAGAAAGAAATCCTGTGGTTCTCAGCCCCCTGGTTTATCGTCTTGTTACAGTGACCCCAGGACACTGGCATGTGCCTCTCTGGTCTCCCCTCCCCGCACCCTGACTGCTCACAGAGGAGCCAGCTCAATCCACCCTGCGTGCGGAAACCGCTCTGAGGACCTGAAGGGGCCCTCCGCCCTCGGGTGACTGCCGCGTGGTGCCTTTTGCAGACTGCTTTTCTTTCCTTTCTTTTCTTTTTAAAAAATATTTTGATGGGCTGTATTAGTGCATTCTGGCTGCTATCACAGAACAGCACACACAGGGCGCCCTAAACTACAGTCATTACTTCTCATGGTTCAGGAGGCGGGAAGTCTGAGATCATGGGGCCGCAGGTCGGTCCCTGGTGGGGAGGCACTTCCTTGCAGACGGCCCCCTCCTCACTGGGTCCGGGACAGAGCGCCCTGGCCTCTCGTCTTCGCCTCACCAGGGCGCTGATCCCACCATGGGGGCCCCACCCTCATGACCTCGCCTAACACCGATCACCTCCCAAACCAGCCGGCTGGTAAGGGCTTCCACGTAGGAATTTGGGGGACACAGACATCCGGCCCCTAACATGGAGGCACGTTATCATTATTAAACAGCTGCTATGTCAAGGCCGGGCCTGGGCGCTGATGGGCGGGCCCTCGGTGGCTCCAAACGCCGAGGTGAGCGTCCCTGGAGCCTCGCCACACAGGCCTGGCCACCTGACAGGCCCTCCTCCCCTCCCTTTGAGCCACGCCTTCTAGTGGCTCCATGTTTGTGCTTCTGAGGGGTGCACGACTGCACCCTGCAAGAATTAAGGGTCAGAAATGGTGCCTGGAGGCGGAGCATGTCCAGGGAAAGACCCAGAAACCGGTAACGGCTGCTTCCAGGCAGGGAGGCCCAGGGCACAGGGGGAGGGAGAGCTCATTCTCGTCCTGCACCATTTGCACCTTGAGAACTTGCATCCCACGGCATCTGTATTTATGTCAAAAGTCTATTTTTCTTCCTAGGGGTGTGTGGGTCCAAGCGAGGGTGGGGGAGAGAGAAGCCCTATCTTGGATTCTGCAGCTCAGACTGGGCTCCCCTGTGTCCTGAGGGGCAGGCAGGTAACCTGCAGGCTGGGGTGAGGTGTTAAACCAGGACAAAAGTATTTTATCCCCAAAAGAAGTGAAAGCAGGGACTCCCAACAGGCACCCGGAGTCACAGCAGCCCGAGTCACAGCCACCAAAAAAAAGGTGGAAACAGTTCAGGCACCCACTGACGGATGAATGAACATAATATGGTTTGTCCCCACGTGGGAACACGCTCCAGCCTCAGGAAGGAAGGATCCCCGACACCTGCCACGACGTGCAGGGACCCCGAGGACACTGTGCTCAGTGAGAGGAGCCAGACCCAGAAGGACACATCCCGCAGGACCCAACTCCCAGGAGGTCCCCAGAGGAGTCCCGTCCACACAGAGAGGAGAGGGTGGGAGCCGGGGCTGGGGCAGGGGGTGGGGAGTCCGTGCTTCATGGGGACAGAGTCTCCATGTGGGGAGATGGAACGTTCTGGAGACGGAGGGTGGGGGTGGTCGCAGGACGGTGTGAGTGTGCTTCATGCCACTGAGCTGTGCACTTAGACGGTTACGACGGTGAATTTTACGTGTATTTTACCACCAAAGAAAGAAAGGAAGAAGGTGCTCCACACGCTCACGTGTGGTGCACACACACGGTGGCCCTGGCAGCCTCGTGGTGCAGGTGACTGTCCCCAGCCGCCATCTCCGCTGGGCTCCCTCCAGGGCACGGCGAAGCAAGCTGGTCGTCTGGGAAGGGTGCAGAGACCAGCTCTGCCAACCTTCCCTGTGGGTGCCAGGAAGGGGAGTGCAGGCGGCGGGCCAGGAAACCCGGCCCCCCCGGCGCACCCCGCCGCGTCCCGGCGCGTCCCAGGTGTTCACTGGGCGTGGAGAGGTCCGCTCCAGGGGCTGGGCCGTTCCTGCCCCGAGAACAGGAAAACAAGGTCAGCTCAGGACACGGACTACCGCCCAGCTGCGGTCCTTCCTGGTGGATGCAGGCCGGGCCCGGAGAGGTGGGCTCTCGGCCAGGGGGCACGCTCTGTCCGCGCGGTTCTGCCCCTTCTTTCTCATCCTCTGTCGGAGGGAAAAGTACCGGGATAGGAGCAGGGGTCCAGGCCTCGCCACCCACCTGCTGAAGGGCCTGGGGCCTCTCCCTCAGTCCCGGTGTCTCCTCGGATACCAGAGAAGCCAGGTGAACTCGGCAGTCTTTGAAAAGGAGGGAGGCGGAGTCCAAAGAGGAAGGTCCCTGGAGAGGGTGACCTCCACTGACCACAGGCTAAGGGACATGCTGCCTGTTCATCCAGAGCCCTGGTCTGGGGAGCTGCTTACCTCATCGACTCCCTGCAACAACCCTGGGCATCAGGGTGGTTGTTACCCCAGTTGCACCAAAGGGAAACTGAGGGTGGGGGCAGGTGCCTGCCTGACGGAGGGTCTCAGAGCTGCGAGGCGCTGAGCTTCCTGGGCCTTGCTCCAGCACCCACACCCACCCCACACCCCGAGCTGGCCTGAGGCCCACAGGGACCTCTGCCCACCCACCGCTGGAGGGGACTGGGCACCCTCACCTTCTCTGGTTTCCTAATCTGGAAAACAAGGTCAGTTTGTCGTTGCCACGGGTGGGCCTGGAGCCCTCGGGATAAAGCACAGCTTCTGCCCTTGGCTTCCTTGCTTCCTCTCCCTCAGCTTGCACCCTCGGTCCTGGCGCCAGCATCCACTGCTGTGCACCTGGAAGGTCCCCCTGCCCCCAGTCAGCTCCAGGGCATCATCAACCTCAACTCAGACATCACTTCCTCTAGGAAGGCTTCCCTGAACACCTGCTCTCACTCTCCAGCAGGACTGTCACCATCCGTTTGCTCAGCTGGGGTCTCACCCAGGGCAGTCCTGTCCCAGGGGACCCTGGGTGACACAGGGATGTCTGTGGGTGTCATGACTGGGCGGGGGGGGAGCTCCTGGCATCAAGTGGGCAGGGCCAGGATCCTGCTCGACCCCCGCCCCCAGTGCCCAAGTTGCAGCCCAGTGTCTGCGGTGCCCGGGGAGCCAGCTGGCTCTACCCCACAGCCCCGGGACACAGAAGGCCTGGTTAATGGTTTGCCAGGGAGACCAGCAGGTGTGACCCCAGCCTGCATCCCGGGCGCTGCCCGCGTACTCCATGTGCCTATCCCCACGCCCACCGTTGGCAGCCCGGTGCCAGAAACACCCACCGCCCACCGGGAGTGCTGGCCGGACCCTGCTTTCTGTCCCTCCGGCTGCTCCTGGCTTCGCGAGCCCCACGTGGGTGCCCGGCTCCCCTAGGAGCAGAGGTCGGGATGAGAGGGAACATGAGTCAGGGAGCCAGGGAACAGCACGTTACATTCCAGGAGGCTAATGAGCTCAGAGCTCAGCTCGGAGATGACTCCGCCAAGGAAGCTGCATGTGATCCTTACTCCTCCTGGGCTCTCCCTGGTCCCTGATGTGTCGTTGGGCCGGTCACAGACTCCCCTCTCGGGGCAGGAGGTCAGCTGAGGACCAGGCCACAGCCTTCTCTCCTTCTTTCACTCATGCCCTAAGCACCCGCGAGTGGTCAGACAAAATCCCTGACCTCGAGGAGCTTCCGGTCCGGCCCCCGGGATGGACGCCGCTGATCTGAACATCGCAAAACACTGCCCGCGTGGCCCCGGGCAAGTCACTGAGGCCCTGAGCCGCCGTTTTCTCATCTGTGACATGGACACAACGGGGTCCTCCACTCAGGTCTCGCCGGCCTGACCTCAAGGGGCTGGGGGGCTGGGCTCCCATCTGCAGCCGTGGGACTGAGGCCCCCCCACTTCCGGGCTGGCTCCTGGACGGGGGCGCTGCTCTGAGCATTCACCACGCGGCTGCCCGCTTTCAAGGCCGCAGAATGTCTGCTGAGCTCTTGCTCTCTCCATCTCTGTCTCTTTATTTTGGTGAAAAACACACAACCACCTCACCCGTTTTATGCATACGGTTCATTAGCGTTAAAATATCCGTGTTGATGTGCAAGGGACGCGAACAACTTTTTCACCTTACGGACCCGAACCCCTGGTCAGCACTAGCTCCCCGTCCGCGTTCTTCAGCCCCCGCACCCACGAACCTGAGTACTCAGGACGTGCTTCTGGTCTCTTGCAAGAGCTGGTCTGATTAGGTCAGGCCCACCCGGTACCGTCTCTTCTGATGAACCCAGAGTCGGCTGATTAGGGGTCTTCCTGGATCTGCAGAATCCCTTTTGCCATTTCACATTGGCCTAACCTCAGGAGTGGCATCCATCCATTCACAGGTTCCCCGCACCCGAAGAGCAGGGACTAGATGGGGCGTGACACCCGAGGGAGCCCGCCTGGGGCGCCGTCTTGGAAGACAGGGCTGCACGGCTACTGTCTGCCCCCACCATGCGCCAGACTCTGCGCCTGGATTTGAACCTGAGCCTTCTGGTGCTGGCGCTCCTGCCATGCGGGCTTCTCCCCTTCCCCTGGAAGGGCCAGCTGCATGAAGAGGGGGCAGGCGAAGCCCCCCAGAGCTGTGGGGGGGAGGGGGCATGGCCCGGAGCACGGGGCGTGGCCCACAGTGCCATCGAGGCAGACACCTCTGTGTCTGTTTCCCGCTTCCTGAACCCGCGGGCGCCGCACACACACGTGACAGGAGCTCTGTCCACCTGACGGGCGTGTGACGGACCTGCACACTCCTCAACGGGGCGAGGCCGAGTCTGCGTGTGTGGCAAAGGGCAGGGAACCGCGCGCACCGGTCCCCACGCCGACCGTCTGGTTTTGCACTATAGTGACGAGAGATGCCACCACCGGGGGCAGCTCGGCGGAGGGGCACGGGGCCGTGCCGTGGGAGAGCTTGCGACTTCCTAGGAATCTGTGATTATTTCAAAATACAGGTGCTTTAAGAATGAGGTGAAGCCATGCGTACGTTTAGGTGTACCTGGGACAAGATACGCCGTGCGTTCTCCAAACACCTCCTCTCTCCCCCAGTCCTGACCCCCAGAGTCCTGGCAATACTCCCGACAAGGAGGGGCTGGAAGTCGGACGAGTAGGAGGAAGGCACCTCCTGCGCAGCCCGGCTGAGGCTCAGGCCTGGCTGTGTCTCGAGTGACTCTGCTCCCTTCTTCCCCTTTGGAGCTGCCGGGATTCTAAGAGCCCCCAGATCCCTGCTCCCTGCTGAGCGCACTGTGTGGACTCAACCTGAGTGTGGACGGCGCTGGGAGCGTGATAAATGCCATCCCCTGCTTAGACGATCTGTAAGGAAGAGGGGGTTTGAACGATGGAATTAAGCCTCCAAATCGGTCGGCTCTGAGTTAGTTAAGAAGGGAATGCACCTGGGTGGGCCTGGCCTCAGCAGGTGAGCCCTTCACAGGGTCGGGGACCTCCCTGAAGTGAGAGGCTGGGAGTGTGAGGAGGCCAGTGGAGGAGACCATGTGGCTTGGACAGGCCCCGAGAGTGGCCTCTGAGAGCTCAGGGTGGTCCCTTGCTGGCCGCTAGCAAGACAAGCTGAATCCTGCCGACAGCCGAAGCGAACGTGGGGGCGGCTTCTTTCTCCGCCGCGCCTCGATGGGCACTCAGCTCTGGCCAAACCTGGTGAGGCCCTGAGAACAGCAGCAACCACGCCGTCCACGCTGCTGACCTGCAGAACCGGGAGCCGACAGACACGGTGCGGCTGGGTGTGCGGTCACCCGCTATGCTAACACACTCTACAAGACGGCCCTGGGGTCTTCCGGCCCCTGTCAGGGTCGGTCAGATAGCGGGCTGCTCCTGCTGCTCAGACATTCCGAAGTCTGGGAGCGGTGAGCCAGGAAGCGTGCCTGAAGACTGAGATACGTCCTTACTAGAAACCACACTATGGCCCCTCCGAAGGCCTCACCTCCGGTTACCACCGCGCACGGGGGGCACCAAGGACGGTTAGAGACCACCGGTGATTCCGTCTGTGGCCATGAGAGGCCAGCCCCCAACCACCCACGGGCCTGCACTTGGCACCCCTGCTCAGGCCTCTGCCAGGCTGCAGTTGCTGTAGGAGCTCTTGGGCCCCCCGCGTCCCTCTCCCAGCAGGCCCTCCCCAGGCTGTGCCTGAGCCCTCCGTCCTGTGTACCCCCTCTGTCCCATGGACCCCCTGTCCTGTGTCCTGCGCGGGGGGCTTCTGCAGGCAGCTGTGAGCAGTTCAGCCCGGCGGGGCCCCGGCACACAGACGTGGGAGGAAAGGAAATGAGGAGCCACCGACCTACGGGCTCCAAGGGAATCAGGCTGAGAACGGGCCCCGGGAAGATGCAGGGACCCCGCTGCCCTCCACAGGGCTCCCGTCTCCCCCGCCCCTCCTTCCCGTCATACGTGACTGTCACCCTGAGTGTGTTTTGAGTCAAGAGGCTGCAGCTGGATGACGAGGGGCGCGTGTGCGCCATGCCCTGCCCGGAGGGAGGCTGACTGTGCGAGTGGTTGCCCGGCAACGTCCCTGTGCCCACGGAGGCGTGGTCTCCACCCGTGTGGCCACCCGGCTGCTTCAGTTCTCGCAGCCCCAGCTCCCGCAATGCCGGGGCCCTGACTGTGTCGACTCGGTAAAACCAGGCAGTGGCGGCACCAGCCAGCCAGTGAGATGGAACCTTCTGGCACACTTCGGCCCACAGGGTCTGGAGTCGGCGTGGGTGGAAACCAGGCAGTGGCGCACGTGGACAAGAAGGTGTGATCTTGACTCCCCCTCGGAGGCGAGGGTCCCGTGCAGCGGGGATTTCTCCCCTCACCACGGTGGACATCGGGGCAGGTCACTCTCTGGGGGCATTCTGGGCGCTGTGGGGGGCTGAGCAGCATCCCTGGCCCCACCCACCCGGTCTGTTGGCCACAGACCTCCCACCACGTGGCCCCGTGGCCCCTGGGGCACAACAGCCCAGGGCGAGCGCCTGCAGGGGAGGGTCACGCTCCTGTGTGAGCCGCCCCTGCTGCCTTGGGAAGCACCACGTGTCCCGGTCTGCCGGATCAGAGCCTGCGGGCTGCAGGGAGAAGGTCTGGGCACCGTGGGCTGCGGCAGGGCCCCCGAGTCATGTATGTTCTGTATGTGTTTTCTGTTGGGAAGGCGGCGGCAGCCCCATGAGCTTTTGCGAGCAGAACGTTTTAAGGTTTTGACTGTCGATCTTGGCAGTTCTTGCAGGAGAACAGCTTGTCCACAGAAAGAACTGATAATAACGTGCATCTCCACACGCCTGGGACAGACGTGAAGCGGGTAACCGAGCAGGGGGAGAGCAGTGCGCTCTGACGAGCAGGCTGGGGCTGGGGTTTGCTCCACCCGAGGGCCACTCTGGAGACAAAAGGCTCCAGCCGTGCTTTCAGCAGGAATGTTTTCAGAAGCTCCCAGGAGAAGGAGCAGCAATCAGAACAACACACTGCTGTTTGAAGGTCACGGAATTCTTTTGTACTCTCTGCCGTGAGCAAGAAGGCTGGAAAATGCGTGTCCTTGTCCAGAGTGTTCTCCCCCTCCCCCGGAACCGTGGACATGGGGGGCGGGCCACAATGTGGGGGTGCCCCGAGCACGGTGGGGGCTGAGCAGCATCCCTGGCCCCACCCACTCGGTGCCACACCCCCAGTATGACGACCACAGATGTCCCCGGACATGGCCCAGTGCCCCCTGGGGGCAAGATCGCCCTCAATTAAGAATCACAGATTTAACCTAATATATGCAAAATATCATTTCCCCGGTGGCCCCATTGCGGGTGCTCGGAGCTGCCGGCAGTTCATGCCTACCATGCTGGAAATCGCGGCTCTGGACACGGGATTCAGCTCCAAGACAAGGTCTCATCCAAAGGAAAGCTAGCACCACGAGGGCCCGGAACACCGAGCCCAGGTGACTGCCGAGGTGAAAGTCTAGCGCCCTCAGGGGACGGGGGGTCAGAGCTGTCCCCGGCAGCTGCCAGGCTGACCGAACACTGGCTTGCCGCTCCAGGAGGCGAGCATCAGCTCCCAGCCCCCAGAGCTTCCCAGGCAGCGGGAAGACCCACCCAGTGGCCAGGGTCCCCATTTACAGACACAGTGTGAGACACCGGGACCCTGCCCCCAGGGGACCTGGGTCATGGCTGGGGACATCCGTGGTTGTTCCCAGCGTGGAAGGAGGAGCTCCTGGCGTCCAGCGGGTAGGGCCAGGGAGACTGCCCCGCGTCCCCACAGCGCCTGGGACGCGCCCCCAAGGTCGCGAGGCCAGCACTTCCCTCCCCCGCCCCGGGATGCTGGTCCCAGGCAGGGGAGGCTCGGGATCTGCGAGGCGGGGGGCGAGGCGCCTGGGACAGGGTGACCAGGGACTCTCGGTGCTGGGACGTCCTGCAGCATGGGACAGGGCGGTCACGGAGCTCCAAGGGGGCAAGCAGAGGGCCGGAAACACCCGCCCGCCGCCTCACCTCCACCCACAGCCGGCTCAAGGCCCAGGCCGCGGGCCTTCTCTGCCCCCTCGTGGCCGCCAGGGGCACTGCCGCACTCTGGCCCGGACCCCCAGCCCCACACCCCGGGAGCAAACAGCCCAAACTCCCGCTTATCACTTAGCTCTGGCATCTGCTGGAGGACAGGTGGTGGGGGCCTTCGCTCAGCGACGCCCAGCTGCTCAGAGATGGTAGACCCTGGGCGGGCTCTCGCACGGCCGGACGCCCACAGACACCTCACACGGCGCCTGACAAACAGGATGTGCCCCGCGAGTGACTGTGTAGTTAGAACCAGGAAGAGCCTGGCATATGCCCCCTGCGAGGAGCTCCCACAGGCAAGCCCCTGCCAGGTCTGCCCACGGCGTGCCGGCTCACGGAGTCATCCCGCGCCACGCTGCCCGGCGTCCCCCACCCCGGCCCGCACGGCGGGGGTCAGACCCGTCAGAGAATCTGCGTCGAAGATTTAAGCTTAAAAGATGCACTCCGAGGGCACCTGGGTGGCTCAGTCGGTTGAGCGACTGCCTTCGGCTCAGGTCATGATCCTGGAGTCCCGGGATCGAGTCCCGCATCGGGCTCCCTGCTCGGCAGGGAGTCTGCTTCTCCCTCTGACCCTCCCCCCTCTCATGTGCTCTCTCTCTCTCTCTCTCTCAAATAAATAAATAAATAAATCTTTAAAAAAAACAAAACGAACAAAAAAAACACTCATCTATAGACACCTGGGTGGCTCAGTTGGTTAAGCGACTGCCTTCGGCTCGGGTCATGATCCTGGAGTCCCGGGATCGAGTCCCGCATCGGGCTCCCTGCTCGGCGGGGCGTCCTCTTCTCCCTCTGACCCTCCTCCCCCTCATGCTCTCTCTCTCTCTATCTCATTCTCTCTCTCAAATAAATAAATAAAATCTTTTAAAAAAAAAAAGATGCACTCCGAATAAAACGCAGGTGAATTGCTTTCTAGCGTCTTGAAATTTGGGGGGATGCCAAAGGAAACGCAAAGGCCAGCGCCAGTATACCCAATCGGTAGGAGAAAGCCCGCGGTGAGGACAGTGGTACGACCCGCTCAGAGCAGTACTCACAGCGGGGGTGACGGGCACCCGCCAGCGTCCACGCAGAGAAAGACGGAGGGCTCCAACACCGCGTATGAGGAGCTCAAGAACGTCGCCAATGGGGGGGACAGACCCCCAGCAGGAGGTCAGTGAGGGCACTCACAGAAGGCACAGCTCGGGGAAACGCAGAAAGCCCCAGCAGCCCTGAAACTGGCCGGGCAGATGGCCCTGCGGACGGCGAGCGGCTGTGGGTAGAGGAAGCCAGCACACGCTGATTCTCTCTGTCTCTCTCACACGCGCGGCAAACCTACGTGTGGGAGTTCGGCCCCGACGACAACCGGCCAAGGACGCACAACGTTTGCACGAACACATTCATCACAGAATGTAAAAAAGAGAGAGAAAAGAAGAACAGGAAAACAAACACCCCCACAGACCAATTAAATCAACCGTAAAATTATTTTAAAAGGAGTGACTAACAATTTGCCCATGATGGGGAATGCTAAGCGGGAGTCAGGAAAGATGAGGGAGACGCAGGTTTACTGACGAGGAAAGTGGCCCATCAAGCAGAAGGAGCACGTTAAAGAGTAAATCCTATTTATCCAGAATCACGCGTGTGGATGGAACTCACGGAGGGACGGGGGGAGAACGCTCACCAAGACGTCAGCACGCCGTCACCAGGTGGGGGCTTCAGTGGCCTTGCTTCTCCTTTGTCTGCACTGTCCTTTCTACGGGACGTCAGTCCACCTCCACCCGGCCGGCTGCTGGCGGTCTCCAAACGCCCCCCTGGCTGGCAACTCTGTGACATGGACGCCACACGGGAGATCACCTGCGTGGGACCCGCTGGGCACCCACACGTCACACCCGGCCCAGGGCTCCCATCGAGGCTCCTGGCCTCTGTCCTCAGAGACGGCCTCTCTCCTGAGCCGAGCCCAACCGTGTCTCCTGTAGCCTTACTGAGGCGCACGTTACGGGCCCTAAAACCCGCCCGTCGGAAGCACACAAGGCGAGGAGTCTCTGGTGAGGGCACCAGCTCGCCCGACCACCCCCCACAGCGAGTCCCCATTCCCACCCCAGCCGCTGGCGGCCACCAAGCACCTTCCCGTCCCTGCACATGGGCCTTTTCTAGAAACTTCATGGAGACAGACCCACGGGATGTGCGTCTTCAGGATCTGCCTCCTCTTCTAACATTTTTTCCTTTAAACACGTGCACACAGAGCTTGGGAATATCCAACGTTATAAAGACGTCCAACGTCCCTCAGATGTACCGACAAATGAAACACAATCCTAATCAAAGTTCCATCAGAATCTCTGCCGGAAACCGAAGTTGACCCTAAAGACCACAGAACAGAGAACACCGCGAGACAGCGGAGCCCTTCATGGGCGGGCGGAAGGGCTGACTGGGGGCCGCCGCAGGATGAAAGCCACTCAACACCCTTTGGGAATGAGACCGACAGACAGACGGACGGACAGAGTTCAGAGAGCAGGATCCGAGCTCAGAGTCCTCCCGAGGCCGCACAGTGCCTCAGTCGCCAGGACGGGCACCAGGTTTGAGAGATCCGCCACATTCTGCTCCGGGCAGTGGCTCGGGACGGGCTACCCTCCACACCAAGCCAAGCGCCTCCCTCTCTCCCCCGCCCAGAACGGACAACTGAACCCCGCGTTCGCTTCAACAGCAGGGGCAGGAAACGCCACGACACTGACCTGTGCACGAGGCCGAGCTGTCCTGAGCGCCGAGGTTCAGGAACCACACGTCCGCTCTCTGGAAGGAAAACGGAACACTTCAGTGGGGCACCATTTGGTCAGAAACACGTGTCCATTGGTGGGGCAGCGAAGAAGGCTTGTGCTCATGGTTGGACTGTCATAAAGACCATTCTGGGGGTCCTGCCTTTCGGCTGCCCTGCCAGCCTCAGGGACAGGCCTCCCGGTGCAGAGGTGGGACTGAAGAAGGCAATTTGCCAGAACGGTCTGTGAGAAGTTTGCAAGGTCATCCCTGCTAAATTTTCCAAAGGCTCCCAAACTCAATGGATTTGAAAGGGTCGGACAATCATGTGACCTTCCATGCTTTGTAAAGATGTTCGCCCACATCACTTGACCCTCACGGTCATTCTGTGAGGAAGAGGTGGAAACTGAGTCAAGTCCCTGCCCCAGGGCACCCACCAACTCACCGGGGTCGGCCTAAGGAGACGTGAGGACCAAATGCCAGGTGGGGTCCTGGATGGGGTCCCGGGGCAGGAAAAGGACATCAGGAGCAAACTGCTGAAATCTGAACAGAGTGGGGCTGGGTTCACGGAAGCGCATGCTCGTCACAAACACACTGTGGGTCCAGAAGGCGTGGCCATATGGGGGGGACGGGGTGATGGGCAGACAGGAACTCTCTTTGAAACTCTCCTGAAAATCTATAATTATTTTTAAATTAAAAGGTTATTTAAAAATAACTCAATTCTGGGGCACCTGGGCGGCTCCGTCGGTGAAGCGTCCGACTCTTGGTTTCAGATCAGGCCATGATCTTGGGGTCGTGGGACTGAGCCCCGTGTCAGGCTCCGCGCTCAGTGCGGAGTTGACTTGGAATTCTCCCTCCCTCTGCCCCTCCCTATGCTCTCTCTCTCAAATAAATAAATCTTTTTTAAAAAATAACTCAATTCAGGGCGCCTGGGTGGCTCAGATGGTTAAGCGTCTGCCTTCGGCTCAGGTCATGATCCCAGGGTCCTGGGATCGAGTCCCGCATCGGGCTCCCTGCTCCTTGGGAGCCTGCTTCTCCCTCTGCCTCTCTCTCTCTCTCTGTCTCTCATGAATAAATAAATAAAATCTTAAAAAAAAAATAACTCAATTCAAAGATTTAAGTGCTGGCTCCCTTTCTGGGCGTTCGGGCCACTTTGCCGTCAACCCGGGCCTGGGATGGAGAACTGAAATCCCCACCGTCACCTGCAGGTGGCGCCACGGGCTCAGAAACGCGACAGACATGCTGGCGGAGCTG
>NC_058403.1:212796203-212826342 GCF_002201575.2 Neomonachus schauinslandi | reverse complement strand
GGGGGGGGGGGAAGAGCTGCTGCGGCCCGGAGGCCAGGCCAGAGGGCGCCCGGAGGCAGGGCCGACCCGCCGGGATGCGAGACGAATGGCCGGAGCAATATGCCCCTGGCCCCGGAGGCCAAGACTCGCCTCAACCATGCAGGGGCTGTCTAGGCACGTGATCCTTCAAGTTTTTATTTCTGAATCAAGTAAAGGCTCACAGGAAGTTGCAAAACTAGTGCAGAGGGGTCCTGGGCACCCTGCATCCGTGGTGGCTCCTTACACAGCGGGGGGACGCTGTCAAAACCGGCCAAGTGACTGATAACCAGGCATCGTTTTCCAGACCATCTCAGGGACTTAGGGTTCTCATGCCACATGGAAGTGCACAATAAAGTGCTTTTTCGTTCCTCAGAGTTGTGCAACTATCACCACTAGCAACTTTCGGGCTTTTTCATCTTCCCTAAAGAAGCCCCGCCCCCATCAACGGTCACTCCCCACCTTCTCCCCCGCCCCCGCCCCCCGAGCCCCCTTCCCGTCCGCGGATGAGCCTGCTCTGGACGTGTCACCCACGTGACTCACACCCCTCGTGGCCTTCTGTGTCCGGGTCCCTCCCTGAGCGTCCCCGTCCCCATCAGCTGTCACTCCCCAGCCCCGGCCCCAGGAGCACCCTTCCCATCCGTGGATGAGCCTGTTCTGGACATGTCACCCACGTGGACTCACACCGTGTGGCTTCTGTGTCTGGTTCCCTCCCTGAGCGTCCCGCCCCCATCAACGGTCACTCCCCACCTTCTCCCCCGCCCCCTGCCCCCCGAGCCCCCTTCCCGTCTGTGGATGAGCCTGTTCCGGACGTGTCACCCACGTGACTCACACCCCGCGTGGCCTTCCGTGTCCGGGTCCCTCCCTGAGCGTCGTGGGCTCGGGGTCCGTCCCCGGGGCCGCGCGTGTGGGTCCCTGGCTCCTGTCCGCGGCCGAGGGATGCTCCGGCGCGTGGGGGACACGCTGTGTGTGTCCGTTCACTACCGATGGAACACTCGGGTGTTTCACCTCCATCGTGAACATGGTGTCATGAATCCTTTCAAAAATGGTTTCTCACTCTTTGCCTTCATGTGTACCAACTGCAAATCTCCCTGCCCCCAGCCCGGAAACACCAGCCTGCACTTGAACTTGAGCACCTCGGTGACCACCACAGACGCCCCCACCTTGGCTGCGCTCAGCCCAGGCCCGCTTGAGCAACACAGCCCTGCAGCTCTGTCCCGGGGCCCACGAGACCGCAGGCTGCCAGGTGCACCAGCCGGCTCCTGGCTGTCCCTGTGACCTTCACCAGGCAAAAACGCTGGGCTTTCACTTTCCCCGTCAGAGGGAACCACAAGCCCTCCCAAAGGGCCAGCAGCGGTCCTGCACGAGGAGCCGGACCCGGCAGCAGGACCTGCTTCAGAATTTGCAGAGCTGGCAGCCAAATGGATCTGGGATCCCTCGTTCAAAAATTATGCCAAACTTGAAGAGAACTACGGCAGAGCCTGCAGACCCCACGCAGACCCTGGCCCGAGGCACTGCCAGGGAGGTAGGCAGACCTCAGACACACACAAAGAAAGCTCTGGAGGAGTGCCCGGTGCCGAGGGAGAGATAAATCACACCTGGAAACAGACAGTTTCCAACGGTGGCCATCGGGGTGCCCGCGTCAGAAGGACTACCACCACCATTTGTCTTGGGCAGCACTTCTCACAACCTGGGACCCTCCTCTTGTCCACACACTTCCTCCCTCTTTCCCTTTCCTTTACATGAGATCGAATTCGCCGACCATGACATTCACCCTTTCAAGTGTCCAATTCAGTGGCTTTTAGGATTTCTGCAAGGTGGTGTGCGGCCCCTGCACTAACTCCTGGATGCGGTCCTCAGCCCCCGAGGGGTCCCCGGGCTGTGCCGGGGTCCAGTCCAGTGTCCTGGGAGGTGCAAGACCCAGCCGTGCAGGGGCCGCACCCCACGCACACAGCACACAGCCATGACCCTGGGGTTTCCTGACCCCCAGCCGGTGCTAAGGGAAGGCCTGCGGAGCCCGGGGGCAGCCGGGGGAGACCAGGCAGCCCCCACAGAGCTGGGTGGCAATGGCCAGGTCCCCCCGGAGGCTTGGCTGTGACTCGGGAACAGCCCGGAACCCCGCTGCAGCCTGTGGGACAGGCCCAGGGGCTCGGTGAGCGCAGGGGTGGCTGGAGAGAGCCCGGTCATGCAAGCCCCCGTTCTTGGCCATCAGCGGCATCATCTGTCAATGGGAAAAGGGAAGACAAAACACACGGATCACAAGCCAAGGGCGCTCCAGGGGCTTCCACCAGTAATTTCCCGGTGGTTTCTACTTCCCTCGTCATTCTGAAGCCTAATGTCTCTGAATGGTGAGTGGGGGACACGGGCAGCGGGACCCTTAGCTCCCAACCCTGGAGATTTGAAACTCCCAAAAGCAGGGTCGTGAAACCGGATGTCAGGGGAGATGACAGTCCGACCCCTGATGAAGGAATCGCGTTGGGCCGCACCCCTTAGAGCCTATGGTCAGCATCTCTGGATTAAGGAACTGAGGAGCCAGCCCCAACTGACACATGACGTCTCATCTGGGAGGAAGGCGCATCACAACCCACTGTGCTCGATCAGAGCCTCCGGGATTCTTCCAGAGGGCTGACACAGCCCTGCTGTGTGCAAACGCTACTGTCCCTCCCTCTAGAATTCAGGGTCCCCCCGTGCCCCGGCACTGCGGATCATTCTCTGTGGGGGTGGGGGTTAGGGGGCACCCTGGGCGCTGGGGGGACCGAGCAGCATCCCCCAGGCACTCGATGCTATGACAACCCCAGTCATGACGACCACAGAGTCCCTGCAGGGAGGAGGGGGCGCGCTGCTCGACAGCCTGCCCAACAGCTTCCTGAAGCTTCTATTTGAGGTTCTGTGCCCAACTGGACACACTAGCCATGAGCTGCTGCCACCTCTGAGTGCCCTATCCCCTCCTGGGGGGTAAATCCCTTTTTGGGTAGCACCGTGTTACCAATCTCCCGGGCCGGGGGAGGGGTGGGGCAAAGACTGAACCTGAACATCAACTAGGACTTCGGTTAACGGTCACATATCAATATTGGTTCATCGATGACAACAAATGTGCGGTGCTAGAGCAAGATGGAAACTACGGGGAAATGTGGAGGGGGCGGGGGCTATGCGGGAACTCTATTTTCTGCTCAGTTTTTCCATAAACCTAATGCTACTCTAAAAAGCAGTCTATTAAGAGAGGGTCTTGAAGAGACAAATTAGAATTCCGATTTTAGAAAGGAGGAAGGGAGCAGGGAGGGGAGAGGGAGCCCGTCTTAGGCCAGATGATCACTAAGTGCTCACATTTCACCAGTGATTCCTTCAACGAGCTGTTATGAACCAGACCCAGAGAGAAGCTGGGTCAGTCCTGGCCAAATGCATTTCTTACTTGTCCCCCTAGAGCTCTTGCGAGTATTGTTAACAATATAGTTCGGTGAGGATCAGCCTCTCCTGAACGCTCAGGCCTGGATTAACCTACACCAGAGCCATCCCCCAGGCCCAGGGACCAGAGTGGACCAGAGCCCTAATAGAATCAGTCCCAAACCTCTGCCCTCGGATTACTCCCAAATCCCATTTGGTCAACGGAAAGCCTATTGTGGCCGGTGATGAGCTGATTTCTGCAAGATGGCACCAAGCAGACCTCACCATCCGAGACACCCAGGGGACCCTGACACCAACATGGTCAATACCGGGGCCCTGACACCAGGGCCGTGACGCCGACGGGGCCTGATCAGTGGAGAGCTGATTCACCTGCCGTCAGCACGGACTCACCTGACGTCCTCACCTAGATGTTTGGTCAACCATCACAGGGGTCTAATGGTAAGCACTGAGCAGCACTGGATTTTTCATTTTCTTGTTTTCCCAACATCTATTGGCCTGATGATGTGGGGAGACACAAGAGCCCAATGGGACACAAGAAATTCAACGAGGGGAGAGCAGCCTAACAACAGGGGTGAGAAAAGGAAATCTTTGTGATTTCACGAATTATCACAACATAAATGCCAGCACCAAGTTTCTGAAACTGAACGAAGCCCCTGCCTTTACCTCCTTCCCTCTGAAGCAGAGTCTCTCCCTCCCTCCGCCCCAGCACTGCTGACTCTCTGTGGGCCCCCCCGGGCGCTGTGGGGGGTCGAGCAGCACCCCACGACCCCGCTCACCCAAGGCCAAGAGCACCCCAGTTGTGAGGAGGCCAATATCCCCAGGCACCCCCCACCGCCCCAGGGGGGCAGGACACCCCCAGTTGAGATGGGCCGCCCGGACCCGGCGGAGGGCAGAGGGCAGATCTCCCCTGCCCAGGCTACAGTCCACTTCTCCAGGAAATGAGTGGGTGGGACGAGGGCATCTGAGCCCCCTCGACTTCCCATGCTGACGCGTCCCCCCCCGCCCCCCCGCCTTGTGCTGCCGCCCCCCGGCGTGGGGCGTGGGGCACGAGCGCTCGCCTGCTTGCCTGCTAGGAGGCTCGATATAGCAATGCAGCCCCTCCTTTAGGCACTGCAGCGATCAGCCCAGCCTTCCCTCGTCACCACAGCAACCATCTAAATCTGTCACCCCACGAGGCTCTGACTGCAAATGGAGGGGGAGGAGAAGCCTGGGGGCCGGGACCGTGGGGAGGCGCCCAGGGGGGAGGTGACACGGCTGACCCCGGGCTCTGCCAGGACAGACCCAGGGTAGGTGCCATCACACCCCGATCAGACAGGACACGAGGGTACGGTCTGCTTGACCCCAGGGTTAAAGGTCTCCGGGAGCCAAGTACCAGAAGGCGGAGTCTCCGGGAGCGGAGGGAGTGCGGCTGCCCTGTGATCTCAGGTCCATGGCCACTCGGAGGCCCTCCCAGCCCTCCCCCACACAGCCCGGGGGGGGGGGTCGCCTGGCTCCCACCAGGACCATCGGGGGTCATTCTGCTCTCACACGTGGGCAGGGATCTGACTCAATTCTCCCCCCAAAACCTGGCACGGCTTACATGGCCGGGTCATTCTCCGCGGGGGCGTCCTGGGTGCAGTGGGGGCCGAGCAGCATCCCTGACCCCCACCCCTCGATGCCAGGAGCCCCCGGCTGTGATGACCACAGATGTCCCCAGACACGCCCATGTCCCGGGGGGCAGGACCGCTCCCCTGTGTGAGGTCATCAAGCCCCCACCACCTGGAATTGTGATGTGTGTAGGGACAGGCAGTTGATTTGGGAGAGGACCAATGTCTGACCAAAAAAGGGAGACAGAGAGAGAAAAGACAATATGTAGAAACAGATTTCTTTTTCCACTCAGAATTAAAAAGGTGACACAGTCCCACGGAAGGGGGTGGGTGGGGACGCGTATTCTTATAACCAAGAGGCAGCGCTGCAGCGCGCTGTGTGTCCCGACTTCCCGGCTCACGGCCTCCTCTGTGCCTCAGTTTCCAAATCCGTAACACAGATGACGGGAGCACCTACCCGACAAGTGCTTTCCAGATTAAACAGCTGAAAACCTGGGGGCGCCTGTGAATCAGCCATTAAGCGTCTGCCTTCGGCTCAGGTCGTGATCCCAGGGTCCTGGGATCGAGCCCCACATCGGGCTCCCTGCTCAGCTGGGAATCTGCTTCTCCCTCTCCCTCTCCCCCTGCTTGTGTTCCCTCTCTCGCTGTGTCTCTCTCTGTTAAATAAATAAATAAAATATTTAAAAAAAAAAAAAAAGATATCCAGTCATGTCATTTAACAAAACTCTTGTAGCTGACATAAAATAGGGCCCTGCAGCACACAATTAGAAAATCCATGTTCTGGAGTGCCTGAGTGGCTCAGTCCTTAAGCGTCTGCCTTCGGCTCGGGTCAGGGTCCCGGGGTCCTGGGATCGAGCCCCGCATCGGGCTCCCTGCTCGGCGGGAAGCCTGCTTCTCCCTCTCCCACTCCCCCTGCTTGTGTTCCCTCTCTCACTGTCTCTCTCTCTGTCAAATAAATAAATAAAATCGTTTAAAAAAAATAGAGAGCCGGACATCTATAAGATGTTACAATCAGTGCCTGACACTGTGAACAGCGCCCAGACACTTCACCATCGGAGCTTCTGCGTTACAGAAGACATGTCACAGAGTTAAGTCACACACCACAACTTCTCCATCACTTAGAACTTGAGTTGCCGGCTTTGTTGACAACACCAGGGCCCAGCAAAGTGTTCCCAGGAAGGGCCGGATGGTCAATACTTTCAGCATGTGAGGCAGGTGTTCTCTGTGGTTACTACACGACCTGGCTACGGTAGACAAACGGGTGCGGCCATGTGCCAATAAAACTTTATTTACAAAAGCAGGAGGCCTGGGGCTGGCCCATAGGCTGCAGCTTGCGACCCCCGGGGCAGAAGACGGTCTGTTAAAACATGGCACTATTTTAGCCGCAGATGCTCATAGCCAGACACCACTGCAGAGAGAGTGGTCCGATCTCATCCCGAAACTAGACCGTGCGTGGGTCACATGGAAAAGCTCCATGCTGCCCCAGACCGTCACCCAGCAAAATGATCTCAGACCTTCCCGCAACACAGGACACTCACAACCCCAGAGGTGCCACTTTTAAATTCCTAAGAGGGCAGCTGCTTTTCCATCACCGTGAAAAAATCCATCCCCCAACTTGGTCGTAAATACCTCATCTTTATCGACTGGCTAGCGAGCCTTGGCTGCAAAGGGCACCCAGAATGTCCAGACCTGGTGAGCAAAATTGCCACGAGTAACAGACCGCATGACCCACCCCCTGAGTGGGACATGGTTCATGTGCATGGAAGGTCTGAGAAACCGCCCCAGCCCAGCAGGGCCTGAGATGTGACAAGTGAATGTCGCGTGGGGTCCTGGATGAGGTTCTGGGGCAGGAAAAGAGAATTAGGGGAAAAGTAGAGAAATCTGAGGTATGGATAACAACATGCCGATATCGGTCTTTTATCTGTGACAAATGTACCGCACCGAGAGAAGATGGGGACCGCAGGGGACCTGGGTGTGGGCTCTGTGGGAACTCTGTGCTGCCTTCCCCATTTCTCTGGGGATCTCAAACTATTCTAAAATGAAAGTTTACTGAAAAAGAGAAAAGACTGTGACGACGGGCAATTAGCTGTTGATGCAAGGGAACGCTCCAGAGTGTGACTGAGGGAGCATTAAGTCCCTGTGACAGCGCCTAATAATGACATGATTATATAAAACCTAGAAGAGAAAGACGCTAAAAACAGGATATGCTAATCAACAGGGGAAGTTTGCTCTTATGACAGGAACGGCGGGGGGTGGGGGGAAGACAGGTGGCTGAGCAGCCCCCCCGGGCAGCCACGGTGGATCCACCACAGGGTCCTGCTGGAGCAGGCCCCTGTGACATCTCAGGCCAACCTGGGCACCGTGGCACATCCACTCGGGAGGCCTGCTGAGTGTCCAGCACCTGGGCCTGGAGGACGGCAAAGGTTTTACAGATGGAGAATTCTGGAAAATAAGAGGGAATCTGTGGGCCAAAGAAAGAAAGAACTAATAGAACATGGCATCCTGGTCTTTGCAAGTTACCTTATTAGACACTTTCATCTACACCAGGGTCTCTCCCCCTTGGGCCCGCAGACCACCAGGGCTGGTTCATTCTCTGCGGGGCCGTCCCGGGCACTGTGGGGGCGGAGGAGCATCCCTGACCCCGCCCCCTCCATGGCAGGAGCACCCCCGGTCGTGACAACCACAGACGTCCCCAGACATCACCCAGTGTCCCCTGTGGGCAGAACCCCCCCAGATGAGAACTACCATCCTATAATACCTAACAATCTACACACAACCCATAGGAGTATAATTATCCCCACTGTACAGATGGGGTAACTGAGGCTCGGAGAGGAGATGAAACCAGCCTGAGAAGAAAGGGATATCACTTTAGTAAGGAGAGGCCTCTGAATTGGGAAGGAGGCAATGCTCATCTATCAGGGAATGGAGGGCAAATCTGGCCCACTACTTGCTTTGTAAATAAAGTTTTATTCAAACACAGCCATGCCTATTCACTTATACACCATCTCTGGCACATCTGTACCTATAAAGGAAGAACCTGGCAACTGCAACAAACGGCTGGCCTGCAAAGCTGAAAATACCTACCCTGTGGGCCTTTACAGAGAGTGTGGACTCCTCACAGGGAGATCCTGCATCACCACTTCAAGGCCCTGCAGGGTTTCCTTTTCAGACTCTCGTCTAAGTGTGCAGTGCCTATTCTGTTGAAGGAATGCATACAACACAGTCAGCCTCCCTGGAAGTAAGGCAGATCTGGCCTTCTTCTGCTTGGCTCTGGCCCAGGAGGCCTGCCCCGTGCTCCCCACGAGGCCAGAAGAGGGCCTGCCCCCCCACCCGCCTTCCAGGGAGCGCAGGTCATCGTAGGTGTGCGGGGACTGTCGGTGAGTGGCAGCTGGTGGCACGCCAGCCCATCGGCCTTCAAGGCCCCGGTGTGGGGGCTGTGCTGTCACCCCAACCCTGCTCTCACGTGGGACACAGCGGAGGCTTCTGCTCCGGGCTCTGGGGCTCGCCGGACTCTGCAGGTCAGCCCTGCGGCCTCCCAAGGGCAAAACGTGCTGAGTGAGCATAAGCTCATCCTCCCGGAGCTCCAGCTGCCTCGGCACCACTCTGGGTCCCCGTGCTGAGACCCACTGGATGTTCTGGAATCTGAAGGTCACCTTGCTCCACGCTTTCTCCCCCCAGGACTGTGGGCACTGGGGGCAGGTCACTCTCTGGGGGGTGGGCACTCTGGAGGGCTGAGCGCCATCCCCGGCCCCACCCATTCAATGCCAGGACCACTCCAGCCGTGACCATGAAAAACGTCCCCAGATTCTGGGCAGTGGCAAATAGGGAAACTGCTTGCTCTCTAAAAGTAACTCCTGGATGGACCCACAAGACCTGACTCCACCCAACACCTGGAGGCTGAACCAGGGGGGGCCAGTGGTGCCAGAAAACCAGAACTCTGGTGCAGCAACCCTGAGACCTCGAGACAGGCCACACCCAGCAAGTACCACACACGCGGCCCGTCTGTTTCCTGAAGCTTGCGTCCTTCCTGATCCGAGCCTCACTAACCATATGCGTTTCCCGGGGTGGCCGTAACAAGTGACCACAGGCCAGGCGGCTTAAAACCACAGGGACTTCTTCTCTCCCACCTCTGGAGCCGGAAGCCCGAGACCCAGGCGTGGTCGACAATGATGACAGTCTGGAGGAAGGAGGCCGGAGGCCACCTCTCCATCTGCCCCAGATGCCGGTGGCCCTGAGCCCCACATGGCCAGCAGCGGCCAGCCATGTCCTTCACACTGACCACAAAGTGCTCCCAGGTAACTTTCCCTCCCCTGCATTCCAACACGCTTTTCTGACTTACAGTCACCTCCTGGGGGGCTGTGTGTGGGAATGAGCTGCCATGGGGACATTCCCCTACAAGGGTGGATGGAGGGCCATGGTGGAGGGGGGGGGCAGTGTGCCATGCTCCAGCGGCCCGTCCTGGGGTCACAAGTGTGAGATGGGCCCCAGCGCAGGCAGGTGGTGACAATGTGGGGTCCTGGAGAGAGGACACCTGGCTCGCTCTGTCACCACATGGGAAGTGGCCCAATGTCGCCAGCTCTTCCAAGCATCCTGGGGAGCTGGGAGGTCTTTCATTATAAAATTGCCTGATTTTTAAATGTTGGCAGTAATTCAAAGTTTAAAACCCCTGGGTTCTGGCTCAGCCAGGGGATCAGGGTCAACATCAGCTGTGGACGGCATGAGCCCCTCTGTGTGTTTTTACCCAAAACCACAATCTTAGTCGGACTACGAGAAAACACCAGAAAAATCCAGATCTGGGATGCTCTGCAAAGCTCCTGACCTGTTCTCTGCATGACCGGCCAGGCATGAAAGACAAGGAAAGTCAGAGAAACCGTCTCAGCCCAGAGGGGCCTAAGGAGACATGACAATGTCATGTGGGGTCCTGGGGCAGAAAAGGGACATTTTCTGCGAGATGGGAAAGAATAAGGAAATCTAAGTATAGACTTTAGTTAATCATAATGTATTGATATTGGTTCAAAAATTGTGACAAATGTACCACACTGATGTACGATGTTAATACCAGGGGACGCTGGGTGTGGGCTATATGGGAATTCTCTGTACTGTCTTTGCAACTTTCCTGTAAATTCAAAACTACCCAAGGGAAGTTTATTTTATTTTATTTATTTATTTTTTAAAGATTTTATTTCTTTATTTGACAAAGAAAGACACAGCGAGAGAGGGAACACAAACGGGGAGTGGGAGAGGGAGAAGCAGACTCCCCACCGAGCAGGGAGCCCGATGCAGGACTCGATCCCGGGACTCCAGGATCATGACCTGAGCCGAAGGCAGTCGCTTAACCAACTGAGCCACCCAGGCGCCCCCCAAGGGAAGTTTATTTTAAAGAAAGGTTTGCAGGGGTGCCTGGGTGGCTCAGTCGTTAAGCGTCTGCCTTCGGCTCGGGTCGTGATCCCAGGGTCCTGGGATCGAGCCCCGCATCAGGCTCTCTGCTGAGCAGGAAGCCTGCTCCTCCCTCTCCCACCCCCCCTGCTTGTGTTCCCTCTCTCGCTGTGTCTCTCTCTGTCAAATAAATAAATAAAGTCTTTAAAAAAAAAAAAGAAAGGTTTGCAAAGTGCAAACTAGGTGTATTGGTATAACACACTGCAGGATGTTCACGATTGCCTTGTAACTTGCTGTTAAAGGCTCAATGTGTCTTCCAAACTCAGTGAGCTTGTCCTCAGAAGTGACCATCAAATAAATATAAATATATAGCCATGATAATTTTTTTAGAAATTAAAAAGAAAAAAAAAAACTGCTGGGATGGTCAAGCACCCAGGTGTGAGGACAGGGTTTATTTAGTCTATGAACCAGCAAACACAAGTAGGACAGCAATGGCAAAAATGGTTAGAAGGTGGGGAGCCCCTTGGGGGACACAAGCCTAACCCTTCATGGTAGCAGAGGGGCACAGAGGTCCCTGGCCTCCAGCAGCCTCCCAGCCAAGAAGGGCCTTGAAACCACATCAGTGGGCACCACTCCCGAGCAGTAACAGTGACCACAGCTGCCCTCTGAGCTGGGGCCCTGAGGATCTTGATGCCACTTCACCCTCACACCAATATAGCTGCAAGGTCAGGAACCACTCCTTTTCTATTTCGTTAAGGAAAAAAGCTGTTTGATTGGGGTTTTTCTTTTAAGCTAAACAAAACACAAAATACTGCCCAAAGCCAGTAAGAGGAAAAGGAAGAATTCAAACTCAGGTTTAACTCTAAAGTTCACGAAGGGAGAGATCTGGTGTAACCCAGTGAATCCCCCCACTGGAGACACTCAAGGTTTGGAGACACTGGGAGTGCTCCTGGCATGGAAGGAGTAGGGCCAGGGATGCTGCTCAACCTCCACAGTGCCAAGGCAGCCCACAAACAATGACTCAGCCCCAATGTCCACAGTGCTGAAGGGGTGAGCCCCTGATGGACAGGGAAGGAGTAATAGCTTATCATACACCCAGACCTGTAAGTGCTAACTCTGTAAGAGACCCAAGACATTGGTAAGTACCAAGAACTGCAGACCAGTACATCAACCAGCACAAGCCATCTGAATTACAACATTTTCTTGAAAAGATACATTTGTACATGTACTTGCATATGCAAAGGGAAAAATATTCTAGAAAAAAACCAAACTTTAACAGTTACAACGGTGAGTGGGATTGAGGGGTGGGAGGTTTATTCTTTGTTTTATGCCCTTACATATAATTTGAAATTTTGTTTACCATGAGCACAATTGATAATTCAAAATTACTTCTAACTGGGGATTTGATTATATTAATTATCTAGCCCAAAATGCCAATAGTACCTAGGCTGAGAAACCCAGATGCATGGAAAATATAATTTAGAGACATGACCACTGAAGAAGTAATATGTTAAAGATTATTTCCCCAGAGAAAGGAGGCAGAGAAATGAGAAACATGAAAAAGCTTCATGATTAGGAGGGAAAAACAAAGGCAACCATCAATGCAGACCAATATGTAAGACAGAAAGAACTACAGCTGGGGATAGGAGATGGCATGCAAGTTATGAAATCAAACAAAATGGCAGCTATGGACTCCCCCACAGGAAACATGAGGACAGATTTCAATTCAAGTGCATAGCCCAACCCGTGCTTTAAAGTCTGTTCCAGTGGCACCTGGGCAGCTCAGTCAGTTAAGCGTCTGCCTTCAGCTCAGGTCATGATCCCAGGATTCCGGGATCAAGCCCCACATCAGGCTCCCTTCCCAGCAGGGAGTCTGCTTCTCCTTCCCCCTCTCCCCTGCTGCTTCTGCACACTCTCGATCTCTCTCTCTCAAATAAGTAAAATCTTAAATAAAATAAAGTCTGTTCCATGGAGGTCTCTGGGTGGCTCAGTCAGCAGAACATGAGACTCTTGATCTCAGGGTCATGAATTCAAGCCCCATGCTGGGTGTAGAGATTACTTAAAAATAAAATCTTAAAACAACAACAAAAAAAGTCTGTTCCATGGAAATTGAGTCCATCTGGAGATCGAGTTCTTGTGGAGCTCAGCTCTAGGAATCTGCTTCCCAGTAGGCAGTGGGACAATCACGCGCAGTCAATGAGCAGGCAATCCCACCTGCTACCACACAAAGAAGGAGCCTAGTGCTCCCACAAAAAGCAGGCACCATACAGAACACCTCCACACATAACTTACTAGGTGTTGGCCACAAACTTTCTAGAAAAGTAAACTTGAAGCCTTTAGCTCTCAGCTTTTGGCTTCAGTAAGTAGTTTCTTAATTATAAGGAAAAAACTAGGTATTTTTTCTCTGCCATTTTTACTTAACATTCTATCATTGGCATTTTCTTTTTTTTTTTTTTACCTTTTTTTAAAGATTTTATTTATTTGAGAGAGAGAGAGTACAAATGGGGAGGAGGGGCAGATGGAGAGAGAGAGAAGCAGGCTCTCCCCGCTGAGCAGGGAGCCCGACATGGGGCTCGATCCCATGACCTGAGCCAAAGTCAGACACCTAACTGACTGAGCCACCCACACACCCCAGTGATTGGCATTTTCTAAGTATTCTTTGAAAACAGAATATATGAAAACAAATATATGGCTGCCCATATATTTACATCGAGTTAATATACCATAATTGTTGAACCATCTTCCTTACTATCGGTATTTAGACTGTTCCCAATTTCTGCTTTACAAGTAATGCTAAAGTGAACATCATTATGCCTATCTCTAATTACTTTCTTTTTTTTTTTTAATGTTTTATTTATTTATTCATGAAAGTCAGAGAGAGAGAGAGAGGCAGAGGCAGAGGGAGAAGCAGGCTCCCCGCCTAGCAGGGAGCCCGATGCGGGACTCGATCCCAGAACCCTGGGATCGTGACCCGAGCCGAAGGCAGACGCTTAACCATCTGAGCCACCCAGGCGCCCCTCTAATTACTTTCTTAGTCTACGTTTTTAAAGATGGCATTACGGGATCAGAGAGCATTAAATATTTTTAAGGTTTTTGGGAAAACACACTATTAAGTTATTATTGAGAAAGATTACTCCATTTTATACTATCCCCGTGTCCACACCCTCATCAACACCGGTATTTTTTATTACTCCTCACCTATTGTAAAGGTGAAAAATAGAATCTTCTTTATTTTTCGATAAACTTTTTTACTTTGGAATATGTTTAGATTTGCAGAAGAGTTGTAAAGATAATACAGACAGTTCCTACATCCTTCACCCAGCTTCCCTTAATGTTAAGGACTCATATAACCAAGGTAACATTTGTTACAACCAAGACAACAACATTGCTACATTACTATTAACCAAATCAAATTCAGATTTCACCAGTTTTTCCACTAATGGCCCTTTTCTGTTCTAGGATCCCATCTAGGATACCACACTGCATTTATCACACTTTGTTGTGATAATGTTGTCCCTAATCCTTAGAACAACCTTATAACCTAAGGTCTAACATCTCCATTTTGCTGATAAGATGAGGGTTCAGAGAGGTTAAGTGACTTGCCAAAGTCACACAGCTGGTGAGCAGCACGGCCCAGATGCAGGCCACACCTAAAAGACTCCAGATCCAGGAATACTGGGAGCATGATTCCTTCTCTCATTCCATCCTCACTTCCTTCAAACGTGCAGAGGCTGGTCTCTAATTCCCCACTAACAAACGAGGTGATCCAAGTAAGGTGATATAAGTGGGTAATTAACCCACATGACAGAATTAAGTCATTAATTCTTCCCTTCAAATAGCCACCCTGGGGAACTCTTTCAAAGCAATATGCCATCTCATAATGTTTCTGGATGCACCTTGGGAATCACCTTTGGAGAGAGTAAGAATCTTATACCTGTGACATATGGTCCCACAACTTAGCAATGACATCCCCCCCCCACTCAACCCAAATCGGCCGGCTCCTGTTGACCTCTGGCTGGCTGGAAGGCACTCAGATGGTCCCCCCGTGATCCCCAACTCCTGGTTCTCACGTCTTGTGTTGGCACCTGCCCCTGAATGTGGGCAGGACCTGCGGCTTGCTTCTAACCTCTAGAATATGGCAGCGGCGATGGGATGTCACTTCCATGATTATCTGGCGTGACAAAGTAACTCCCATCGTGCTGACAGACTGTCCCCTTTGCTGCTGTGACGAAGCAGGTTGCCTACCGACCAGCAGCCAAAAAACTGAGATTGGCCTCCAGGTGACAGCCCAGTAGAAACTCAGCCATGCCAGCAGCCACGTGAGAAGGCTCCGAGCTGGATCCTTTCCCAGTTGACACAAGTCGACAGTCCAGGCTGACAGTCTGATTGCAGCCTGACAGACCCTGAACAGAAGACCCAGCTAAGCTGCACCCGGATCCCTGACCCACAGAAACGGGGAGACAATAAACACGTCTCCAGCCGCTAAGTTTGTAGTGATTTGTTATGTAGCTTAGCACATAAATACAGGCTGTTTCCCAAATTCAAATCTACCCTCAAAAGATAAAAATGTGGGGGTGCCTGGGCGGCTCCGTCGGTTGGGTGTCCAACCCGTGATTTTGGCTCAGGTCATGATCTCACAGGTTGTGGGATTGAGCTCCACGTCAGGCTCCGTGCTCAGCGCGAGTCTGCTTGGGATTCTCTCTCCCTCTGCACCTCCCCCCATTCATATGCGCTCACTCTCTCTCTCTCTCTCTCTCTGAAATAAAATCTTTGGGAAAAAAGGATAAAAATCTGAAATTTATCTGAAACCTGCATATTTGTATATCTGAAAATACAAGAGCAGCGTAGCCCACTCCCGGAGGCACTCACAACTGCGCATGTTAGAACTACAAATTCTCCCAAGGTGACTGGTAATGCGGAGGACACCTGCATCGATGTGAAACCTGGGGTGGTGAAGAAGACACAGACCCCCTCAGCTGATGTTCATAACTCAGATTCTTGTGCTCAACAGCACATACCCCATCAGGCGGTTGCTGTACGGAGTTTGAAAGCTGTTCTGTTGTGTACCACCAAAAAGAAAAACTGACTCAGGAAATAACACTATGCATTATATATATATCGTACTATTTTTCTTAAAACGGAACTGCTATAACGCCTCCCCCTCTGGCTGAGACTAGAATAGATAAAATCCAGATTTTTACACACTTGGGATTGGTAATGTTTTAACACATGGAAAATGCTATGGGGTTGCAAACTGCTTTATATTCTTCAAACATATTTCCAACCGTGCCAACCATCCTAACAGTTGGATGTGTTCGTAAATGAACCAAAACAGATCACATTCTTGGGGACAGATGCACCGTGGAAACCAAAGGGTCTCTCTGCTGTAGCCGGGGCGGGGGGCAGTCATTAAACCCCTGAACCATCACAGAAAACGGGAGTGTGGCCTTCGTGAAACACCAGGGCTCAGGGAACCCGAGGAAGGGTGAGGACTCTGGCCACGTTCAGTGTTGCCCAATGAAAACCGGTGACCGCAAAGACCAGGAAATGCTGGCCAGCAAGAAGGAGAGGTTGCTCAGAGGTAAAGAAGCAGGGACCATTACTTCCCGGACTAGGCTGGTTAGACACCAGAAATACCGGAGTGCATGGCCCCTCTCCTGAGGACAGCTCTGAAGGACAGCCGTGACCTAAACTGGTTCCTGTGCACGTCTCGATGTGTACAGAACCACTGGGAAAGCACTTCCCCGGGGTCCTATAGGGCACAAAGACAACACAGGAAAAACACATACTCCTTGCACAGAGTTCTCAATGGGAGAAGCGGGACAGTTCTGCCCCCAGGGGATGTTAGGCCATGTCACGATGAGATGCTCCTGGCATCGAGGGGGTGGGGCCAGGGATGCTGCTCAGCTCCCCCAGCGCCTGGGACGCCTCACAGACAGTGAACTGCCTCGATGTCAGCAGTGCAGGGATGGGGATGGGGGCGACCCTGCTCAGTCTGGCCCTCGTATCTAAAGGGACTCCTCCATCTTTATTACAAAGACAAATCTGTGTCATCACCACAGAGGGAAAAACGGCCGCTTAATTACATTTCCATATGTGCTTCGGAGAGTTTCCCTAGGGAAGATGGCCGGGAACATCACCTGGAGACAGGACTCCGCTGTGCGTCTCCCGAGCAGTCTAAGCCCAGCTGTGAGCTCCGAGTGTCCCTCTGTTAACAGGATATCCCAGAGCACCCCAAAATTTCAAACATGTTTTCTTTGGCTTTGATCCCTTTACAAACAACGAGGGGCGGTCCTGCCCCCAGGAGACACGGTGCTGTGTCTGAGGACAGCCGGGGTGGTCACGCCCTGGGGGCAGGGGGCAACTGGCATTGAGTGGGCGGGGCTTAGGGATGCTGCTTAACCCCCACAATGCCTGAGACCCCCGCAATGTCAACAGTGCCAAGGGGAGGCCCTGGCTCCCAGGCAGCGCGTCTGGAGGAGAAGCACCGGGCGGAGGGTCAGAGTGCACAGTGGCGATCGCACCTGCAAGACAACGAGGCCACCGGAAACCCCGCAGAGCAGATGGCCGACCCACGGCGCTTGCAACGATCTCACCTCGTCACCACCGTGACTCTGAGCTAAGTGTTCTCACTTCCCCATTTACAGGTGAGGGAGCATGGAGGGAGAGCCCCCAGGAAGCTGGCGAGGGCTTCAGATTTGGTTGGGTTTTTCTTCGACACTGCGGTCCCTGTGTACTCATCCTATGACCCGGGGCAGGCTTTACAAGTGCTCGGCTTTCCGACCCGGAGCACTGGGAACAAGGGCACACGCCTGAAACGTGTGAGGCAGCGTCTCTCGCCCCCAGCACCGTGGGCACTCGGGGCCAGATCATTCTCTGGGGTGGGGCCGTCCCGGTTTAAGGGTTAGATCAACAACGACGGCGGCCATGAGGGCGTCTGGCATGGAGGGGGTACTCAGTGAAGGCTTCAGCTCCTTTTAATTTTTCTGGGGGCCGGGGGCGTAGGGGGCCAGGCCCAGCGTGGTGCCCTCCTGACCGGGGCTCAGCCCTGAGCCCTCCGAAGCCTCCGGGTGAGGCACCAGGATTCCCCTTACTGCCTGCCCGAGCGGAGACAGGACGCCACCCTCCACAGAACCCAGCGTGGCCTGCCACTTCCCCACAAACCGTCACTGGGACACCACGAGCCTTCCTGTCCCACCCAGAAATTCCTCACCCTCGGCCACCAGCATCCGACCACCGGGGCCTCTGTGTGGCTGTTCTGGTAGGGTGAGCACCCTTTGGAAAACGGCGTGCCTGGGGTCCAACCCCTTGTGTGCGGCTCTGAGTGCAAAGGGGGTGGGTGGCTGCGGCCGCTCGTGTCTCAGGGCGCACGGCATCCACTGCTGGGCTCGGGCACGGAGGCAGAACAGCGTAATGGAGAAGCCACGGAACGCAACTACCCAGGGATGGCAGGGTTACCAGCCGGTGGGCTGTCCGTTGGGGTTCCTGGCAACCTGGCCACGCTCGGCCCACCTGTGGTGGGGAGTGAGACCACCTCCTTACTCTGCTCCCACAAGGGCCCTGACCTGGGACGGGGGATGAGATCGTGTGCCTGTTTCCCCTTCTGCAACACAGACAGGGGTCCAGCCTGGCGGGGCCACGGCAGCAGGCAGCTCCCTCCGCACTTCACCTCCGACCCCATCGGTTTCGTGGCGGCCCACTGCTAGGAGCCTCAGCTCCCGGAGGGGCCTCTGGTGTCAGGTCCACACCCACCACCACGGAATCCCACCCCCACCTGCAGCCCAGGGCCGCCCAGCCCCTGCCACGCCATCTTCAACAACCAGGGACCGATGGCTTCCCAAGACAGTCCGTCTGGCTCCCCAGCGAGTCCAGCCACTGTGGTTCTGCCCCCACGCCGCCAGGAACGGGTCTGATGCCTGAGGCGGCGGCTGTTAATATTAAACACTCGTAATAACAGTGCGAACAGAACAGCGGCCACCACACCCTCCCAACCCTGCGGACGATCCTGGGGGGTGACTCCTATTCCTTTGTGCCCACGGGGAAACAGAAACAGAGAGAGATTCAAATCACACAGGGAGAATGTCACCCCGGGCTGAGCAGCAATTCCAACCCCGAAGCCTCACTACGCCACAATGCCCTCCACGTTCCGGAAGGTTCCAGAAAGGCCCGTAACTCCCAACCCTTCACCTCTTCCGTACCTTACTCCCCAGGTCCCTCTTCCTCAGCAGTGCCACATCCAAACCTGACTCCCCAGTTCCTCCCAGAGACCCGGGAGCACCTTCCTGCCTCCCAACCTACGCCTCACACGCGGCTGCTGAAGGCCCAGGGCTGGCAAGACCAAAGTCAGGGGCGTGACTGCTCAGCAGCCCCAGACGCAGAGGAATTCACGTCCTCATGCCAGACTCACAAGGACGGGACATAAACGAGAACGTGCCTGCGAGCACGGCTCCACGGGGCTTGACCTAAGGCGGAGGGAGGGGAGGGCCTCTTGGGAAGAAGACAGAGCCATTCTCCACTGCCCTTACCCTGCAATGGTCATGTGTTCTGAAATATGACCACTTAGACCAAGAGGTATTTGGGGGCGGGGGGCTGACAGAGTACACAAAATAGAAAATTTATAATGTTAACCAAAGTATACATTTCAATGGCATCTAGTATATTCATGAAGTTGTGCAACCATCACCTCTAACTAGTTCCAGAACATTCCATCTCCCCAAAAGGAAACCCTGTCCCCATCATTTGTCACCCCCCTTCCCCCCTTCCCTAGCCCCCGGCCCCCACGAGCCCCCTTCCCGTCCGTGGACGTGTCAGCCACGTGGACGCACACCCCTTGTGGCCTTCCGTGTCTGGTCCCCTCCCTGAGCGTCGTGGGCTCGGGGTCCGTCCCCGGGGCCGCGCGTGTGGGTGCCTCACTCCTGCTGGTGGCCGAGGGACGCTCCCATGCGTGGTGGACATGCTGTGTGTGTCCCTTTATCCGTCGATGGACACTTGGGGTCTTTCCACTTGGAGGCTGTTGTGGATCCTGCTGCTGCGAACACGGTGAGCAGGTTTTTTTTTTCGTGGACACGGGTTCTTGTTTCTCTTGGGGGGACACCCAGGAGTGAGACCGCTGGGTCAGAGGGATACCCCACGTTTTACGTTTTTTGAGGAACCGCCTGACCGCCTTCCAGAGCGGCCGCCCCCTTGCGCTCCCCCTGCCCTGGGGGGGCTCCGAGGTCCCCTGTCCTTGACAATACTTGCTAGTGCCCCTTTGTTGGATTCTGGCCGTCCTGGTGCGGTGACGTGCTGTCTCACTATGGTTTTGATTTGCATTTCCCCGAGAGCTAAAGGACACTGAGCATCTTTTCACGTGAGACCAATAATTTTTTAATTTTTAAAAAATTTTTATTTGAGGTAGACTCCCTGCCCAACGTGGGGCTTGAACTCAAGATCCTGAGATCAAGAGTCGCATGCTTCACCGACTGAGTTGGCCCGACACCCTGAGACCCATTATTTTTAATACTAGGAACCAGGTACCCAGGAACCAGCTTCTCACTCTCAATCCCACGGCTTGAAGAAGTGCGGCAGTCCATCCCCGAGACACAAAAATCCTATGCAAAATGCAGGCGGTGCAATTAGGAGGAGCTACGAAGCGGGGGAGCCCCCGGGGCTGGGGTCCTTCCTGGCACGCTCCCCCATCCTGAACCTCAGTGTACGCCTCTGAAGACAGGACCCCAGACGGGCACCTCAGGGAGTTGCTCTTGGGGTCAGCGCAGCCCTGGGTGGGAATCACTGCACGCAACGGGAAGTGAGACAAGAGTGGCCAGCAAGTCACCTTGCCCTGGAGCGGGAGAAAGGGGGAGTGAGCGAGACACCAACCAACAAAAATGGAAGCTCAACGTAAAGAAAACTGGGCCAGGCCCCCTGGCGACTGCAGACAGAGGTGGCTGGGAGTCCAGCAGGTTCAGAGCATCGGGCGCTGGAGAACGGTGGACGTGGCGGGTAGGTGAGAGCAGGGCGAGGCAGAGAGGCGGCCCCACGAGGGGCAGGCTGACGGTGAGCAAGCGGAGTGTGCGAGTGGGCCCAGCGCAGAGGGCATTCCAGGCCAGGGAAACAGGGGCGAGACCCCGGGGGCGCCAGGGAGAAAACTCAGCCGCGCTGAGAAAGCTGCCCCGGCGGCGGGCTGGCGCAGGGCCCTGCCGACCTAGGCCCCAAGGCAGAAACGAGGATGGGGGCGGGGAGCCGACGAATGGGATCAGCCAGAGGAACTCAGATCCTTCCAGAGCCCCCAGGGCTGAGCCGTCAAAGGAGCAGCAAATGGACAAAAGTCCCACCAGGCACAGAAGCACGATCGATAAGTTTAATAATAGGTGATGGGCCCCACGATGCCGCTCCCACGTATCCACCAGCCCTGAAAGCATCTGTCCACACAGAAGCCTCAACACACACGTTCACCGCATCACATTCACAACAACCACAAGGCGGAAGCAAGCCACGTACCCAGCAATGGATGCAGGGATAAAGACAATGCGATGTATTCATTCAATGGAATACTGTTCGGCCAGAAAATATGAACGTTGACGGACCCCGAGCCCACGACGCTCGGGGAGGGAACCAGACACAAAAGGCCGCACGGGGTGTGAGTCCACGTGGGTGACACGTCCAGAACAGGCTCATCCATGGACAGGAAGGGGGAAGGAGGCTCGTGGGGGCGGGGGGCCTGGGGGAGGGCACGGGGAGTTCATGCTTCATGGGAACAGAGCCTCAGTTTGGGGAGATGGAAAGTTCTGGAGACGGATGGTGGGGGTGGTTGTGCTTCACGCCACTGAGCTGTGCACTTAGAGACGTTAAGGGGCGCCTGGCTGGCTCAGTCGGTTAAGTGTCCGGCTCTTGCTTTCAGCTCAGGTCGTGATGTCAGGGGTGTGAGACTGAGCCCTGCGTCGGGCTCCCGGGGGAGTCAGCTTGAGTTTCTCTCCCTCTGACCCTCCCCCTGCCCCCCGCCTGTGTGCTTTCTCTCTCTCTAAAATAAATAAATAAATATTTTTAAAAAGAAAGAAAGAAAGAGTTAAGATGGTGAATTTGATGTTACAGGTACTTTGGGTGGAGATGGGTGCGGAGAGCGGGGTGGGACGCTGGAGCTGCACTGAGCAGAGACGGAGGGAGAAGTAAATGGGGACGATGTCTGGTGCGTGACAGATGCTCGATCTGTGCTGACGGCCACAGCTGACAGGTCCCCTCCCCCTGGAGGCAGGGGGCATGGCAGAGGATGGCTGTACCCGCGGTTGGTGGCAGAGCAGAGGCCAGGCGGCTCCCTGCCCTGGGCGGCTGGACGGGCGGCTGGGGGAACCCCGTCCTTCCTACAGGGTGCCCCCCCCCCGCTGCCCAGCTCCACTTTCAAAGGACACCTGAACACCTCCCCACAAAACTGCCTGCTTTCCAGCAATCCTTGGCTTTCCCCAGACGCCGCATCGACATGTGAACGAAGACTCACGGTGTTCCTTTGGGCCGCAGGCGGGCTGGTCGGGAAGGTAGGAACACCGGCGCTGTGAGGCGGTTTCCAGCCTTGGGCAGCACAGGTCCCAACTCTGCCCCTAGATCTAAAGCTCCCCCTCCTTTTATTAAAACGTAGCACCTACGCAGAGCTGTGACAAATGCTCAGAGCCGGCTTATGCTTGTCTCAGTCACCGGCGGTGGGACCCATTCATGCCCCTCACTGATGCATGGGTCTGGGACAGGTGGGACCCATGTGTCTCAAATCAGAAGGGAGAGGGTTCTCCCCAGCACCCTGCAGTGTCCATGGCCACGGCATGTGAGACAATGACTTCCCAACTCCCCCAGATTATCTCCAGCTCAGCCGGCACTGGCTATGGCGGAGCCAGGAGAGAGTTTACACCAGGCCGTGAAGACGGACCGCAGAGCTGACAGGACAGAGGACGGGGAATCCAGCATGGGAGAGCGAGGGGTCCCGGGCCCGGGGTTCCCCAGCACAAGGAAGGAAGGGTGGAAGGACATGCATCCAGGCCTCTGAGAACCTGGCAGGTGGGCAAACACGACCTGTGACTGGTGACCAAGGTCAACACCATCAGTGACGCCATGTGGGTGTCAGGGACCCCTGGTGTGATGTGCCAAGAGGGGTCCTCAGCACTGTGTGTCCTGCCCCCAAACCCATAACCCTGGTCTGATCACAAGGAAACATCAGGCAAACCCAGATTGGGGGTCGTTGTGCAAAATTCCTAACCGGGCGTCCGGTTAGGTCAGAGAGGCTGTCAGCCCAGAGGGCGTAACGCCACGTGGGGTCCTGGGGCAGAGAAGGGCGTTAGAGGAAAAGTGGTGAAATCCAGACAAGGCGTGGCTTTGGCTAATAGCAACGCGCGCGGGTTAACTTCCGAGGGCAGCACGAACTCAGGGGCAATACTGGGCGTTTGGTAGCACAGCAGTCACAAGGGGAACCTGGGGACCCTCCACACTGCCTTCGAGACTTTTCTTACACCTAAAATCAGCCCAGAGGCAAAATGCTATTGAAGGAAAAAAACAAGTCTCAGAACTCAGCGCACCATCTCTCTCAGAGGCCCCCTTGGACACTTACCTTACCCCAGGCCCCACTTCTCAGCTAGGGCACTGGAAGCTGCGAGGGGAGGGGACTGGGCCAATGCGGGAACGAGACGCAGAGGCAAGGCTGGGACCAAGGTCCCCTGTCCTCCTGAGCCCCAAACACCCACACACAGGAGTCTGAGGCTTGTGAACGCTGTGGGCCTGCTTTTGTCTCCTTTACACAGAGCTGAGGGGCCCCTGGAACCCTTCAGTGAGACACAGAGACAGAGGGAGAGAGAAGAAGGACGGGGCGCCAATCTGTTCCTTAAACAACAAGGAATGTCCGGCCCACCCACAAAGCCCCCCAGCCCCATTTCCTCCCATTGGCCTCTTGCTGCCAATTGAAACAACCATGCATTCCCAAAGCGGCAGTCTGCCAAGAGACAAAAGGAAAAAAAAAAAGCAAAACAAACCTTCCGTTTCTCACCCTGGCCTCAAATATTTAAAATTCAGCCTACCTGAAGAATGAGTGCTTGTCAGTGCTCAGCCTAAAGACAGAGGCGTTTCTAAGTTCAGAGGGTGTGGAACAGAGACTCGTCCTTGGCTCCAGACGACAAAATTCACTGTGACCCGGCTGGGTTTTCAAACCTGGCTCCGGGCAAACTGTCACTCCTGGACATCATTCTAAAAAAACCGCCCATTGGCTGACGTCAAAATTGTCCATCTGACTATGTGTTTGGAAGACCACTGCTTCATTGTGGGCTGTTTTATTTTTATTTACTCGATATCCTTTCTCGGTTTATAGCTAAAAGCCATGAGCATGAGACATTTATGTGCAGTTTTATGTTCGTGCGTCTTTAAGTAACGTGATAATAAACATAACTGGCATTTTAAAATGGGATCTATTTGGAGCCATGGTTCATCAAATCTAAGATGCCATTATTTCTAAGATTGGCTGTTACGTCTCGTGACTCTAAAGAAAATAAATAATCAGTCTCACTAAGTATGGCATGCTGTTATGGGGAAAAAAATCATCCTACGCGTCTGTCCCCAAATCATTAACCTCTGCTCAACCAGGAGGCTATGGGGGTAGGAGCTCCCAGCAAGACAACATCAGAGACTACTCTCTGGAGCGAAGCATCACTTGCTCTCCCGAGACCGGAGCTAAAACGAACGGATAAAGCTGAAGTATGAGACCCCGAGTTCAAGTCCCAGCACTGCCACGAACGCATGAAACCAGGCCTGTCTCCTCATCTGTAAATCCCGCCATTAGACTAGCAGGTTGACCCACTTTTTCTGTAGGGGCCAGAGAACTGGTACTTTTGGCTTTGAGACAAGCTACCGGTCTCCTGTGTTGTAGCCTGAAGGCCAATGTAGGCAACATGTCAACGAATGCGAGTGGCTCTGTGACAATAAAACTTTATTGGTGGACAGTGAAACTTGAATTCTATATAATTTTCTTATGTCATGATATATTACGCTTCCTTTGATTTTTTTTTTTTTTTTGAAACCACTTCAAATGTAAAAACCATTCTCAGCCCAAGGGCCACATAAAAACAGACGATGATCTGGATTTGGCCCGAGCACCATGGTTTGCCATCCCCTGGACTAGACAGTCTAGGGGGCTCTTCTGGAACTGACTTTCTAAGACTTTCAATCCACATTCTCAACCAGCAGATACTTTAGTAGCTCTAAAAACCACCCACAACATGTCCAAATGCTCAGCTACACTCATATACCTTTAGAGGTCTTAGTTCCTCCTAAAATTTCCCCTAGTCACTTCCTGCACCTGTGATGTCCAGTATGTGGCCCTGAGCACCTGAAATGGGGCTCATCCTGAGACGTCAAAATCTGTAGGTGCAAACTACATACCAGATTTTGAAGACTTCATACAAAAGAAAGGAAAATAGCTCATTCATACCTTCTTCACGTTGATGACATGTTGAAATGTCAGTATTTGGATATAAGGGGTTATGTAAAGTGTGTCATTAAAATTAGTTTCACCTATTTTGCTTTTTTGAATGTGGCCAGTCGAACGTTTACAATTACATAAGAGGTTCGAATCTTGTTTCTATTCAACAATACAGTTGCTTGGAGTGGAGAACATGGAAGAATAATTCATAGAAAACTCCATAGCCTACAGAGTTACATCTTTCCCAAAAGGCACTCGAGGTTACTAAGCTATTCTTATCACTTTGCCCATGAAGGCAAAATAGTGGAGTTGTGGGGGATGAATCGGTGGAGAACAGAGGACTTTTTAGGGCAGTGAAACTACTCTGTGCGATACCATAATAGAGGATGCGGGACTTTATCCATTTGCCCAAACCCACGGTACAACACCAGCGGTGAGTCTGAATGTCACCCATGGACCCTGGGTGATCATGACGTGTCTGTGTAGGTTCACTGACTCTAACAAATGTCCCACTCTCATGGGGACGCTGATAATGTGGGAACCTGGGCAGGGGGGACAGGGTGGTATGTGGGAAATCCCTCTGCTCAATTTTGTTATGAACCTAAAACTGTTCTAAAAAACAGTCTATGAAAAGAAAAACCAAACATACCTTTTTACTTTAATGTAACCATGGATTCATAAAATCTTATTAGAAATAGTTCAGCCCAGTGTTTCCCAACCAGGGGTGATTCTGCCCCCAGGGGACACTGGGCAGTGTCTGGGGACACCTGTCTTTGTCACGACTGGGGGGTGCTCCTGGCATTGAGGGGGTGGGGTGGGGTCACAGATGCTGCTCAGCCCCCAACAGTGCCCAGGACGGCCCCATAGGGAAGGCACCTGACCCAAATGTCAGCAGTGCCGAGGGGGAGACCCTGAGTGAAATGACGTGGAAGATTCGGCCCTGCCTCGGGGCTCGCACAAGGGGGGCGCACCCCCGCCTGTCTCCGGGCAAACCTGTCAGTGCGAAGCTTGTCTCTGGCCCGTCCTACACACAGGACCCCCGCCTCTCCACCCACACAAGGCTTCCTTTCTCGCAGCATCTGCGGAGCTCATGGGATACACAGGCCTGGGCCCGAATCCACCATCCCAGGGACCCCCACTCAGAGAGCCAGGTCGGGGACAGAATGGCCCTGGGTCCCCCGTCTCCACGCTTCCCCACGCATGCACACAAGCATCTCATTCACGTGGTACTCCCGGCGCCTGGCACCAGCTCTGATGCTTAAAATAGGCACACAAGCAGCCTTTGTTGGGGAGAGGCAGGAAGGAAGGCAGGCAGGCAGGCTTCAGACAAAGGGGACAGCAAACCGCACCATCCCGGAAAGGGGGCCTGTGCTGAGCGGGTGGCAGGGAGGGGCAGCAGGGGCGGGTTTCTGCAGGCAAAGTGAAGGTCACTGTGGAAAGGTGAGGTAGGGCCAACGTCCGTGGTGCCACCAAGGCTGCATGAGGCATTTCGATCTTGCCAAGTGGGTGATGAGTTGGTAGACGTGGCAGGGAAATGACGATACATCTAGGCCTTAGAGAGCAGATTCTGGCCGTGCGGAGCCGCCCACCTGAGCGGGCCACGAGGCCAACCCACCAGCTAGGATGCATGGCGCCGGAGACCGAGAAGCACTTAAGTGGAAAAGAGAGACGCAGAACCCGGAGGGCTGACCCTGGGCCACCCCCAAGCTTTGGCTCAACAGGCCACCAAGTGTCAGGAAAAAGCCACTTAAATAGCAGCTTGATTGTTCACTGCCAAAACATGGGGGCAGCCCAGATGTCCACAGTCAGGTGAAGGGAGAAACAAAGCGTGTCCGTCCACAGGTGGAATATTACTCACCCATGAACAGGAGCGAGGTGCCGACACGCGGCCCCCAGGGACCGACCCCAAGCCCACGACGCTCAGGGAGGGAACCAGACACGGAAGGCCACGCGGGGTGTGAGTCCATGTGGGTGACACGTCCAGAACAGGCTCATCCGCGGACGGGAAGGGGGCTCATGGGGGCCGGGGGGGGGGGACAGGGAGTGATGGTTAATGGTTATAGGGATCTTATGTGAGTGATGAAAGGCTCTAAAGGTTTATGGGGATGGTTGCACAGCTCCATAAACTTCCCCCAAAACTAAACTCTCTCCTTAAAATGCCTGAGTTTTATGACATGGAAATTGTACCTCAATTGAAAAAATGAAAAGCAGTAAGATCTTCCCCTTGGCAAAGTTCTCAAGGAAAACAATAGCCGTTTCTGGAAGAGTCTCAGAGCTGCCCGAAGCCCCGCCACGTGCCAGCTGGCAGGGCGGACGAGGAGGAGGATAGAGGCCATTCCCCCCCCGGCCCCCGGGGACAAGTCACTCCACCTTTTCAGCCCCCCCAGCTGGTCTCCAAGGTGTGCTGGGCAACATATGCCATGCCTTTCCTCTAGACCCTGAGGAGAAAGAGGCCAGGCCAAAGGGTAGCATGAGAAAGAAGCAATGAAAAGCCAGGTCCGGAACTGTGGAAAAGAACAGCAGGAAGTGGAGGGAGGTTCCTTGGAGTGCAGAGGCCAGCCTTAAAGGAGCCGGGCATGCGGCGGACGCGAGAGAACCTTCCCCGAACAGAGATCCAGGCGGGCAGTCACCTGCCGGCCGCTACTGCGGGGTGGGGGGGAGGTGGGGGGGGCGGGGCACAAAGGAGGGCGGTGGGGGGCAGGTAACTCTATATCGATACCCAGCAATTGTGCAACTGTCCTGGTAAACGTCCTCTCTAGAAAGCTCCAGAAACTTCCAGAGTCACGGAGGCCACGCACAACGGCCTTTTTGTAGGAAACTACAAAGGGCTTCAAGCATAGGAATGACCCAGTAAATGCCATTTTAAAGACTGTTCTTTAAAAATGCAAATGCGAAAATCTGTAACAACACCTTGAACGGAAGAAGAAGCTTCTTACTCTACTACATGGTGTACAAAAATAACGCGTCCATTCAGGAAACATGAAGCTGAGTCTGTGTGTTGGGTAATTCATATTGCATCGTCCTTCCCTTCAAACCATAGGGCCCCACGCTTTATGAAGCACCGAACAAGAGCAGAAAACAATGAAATCAATCACAGGATACTTTCAAAGTAAGACCAAGAATCACCCACAGAACCCCGGCATCTCTGCAAGCCGCACGTGCTAGGTTAAAAACAGAGAAACAAATCCAAAACTTCGGCATCTTCCAATGCTTGCGACTTAGCAATTCATCCCGTGGGTGAGATCCCTGTGATGCATGTTCAGAAGCCACACAGAAGACCAACCGAGAAAGAAGCCAGCATTGCTAAAATCCTCTAAACACGTTTTTCCTCTCAAAATGAGAGCACTAGATGACTTACAAAGCAACCCCAAATCTGAATGGCCGAATTTCCTAAGGATCAAAGGTGAGATGTGGTCTTCAAAGGGGGAAAATAACCTCGTTTTGCCTAAAACAGGGCGTCTCCACTGGGGTGACTCTGCACCTAGGAGGCACTGGACAGTGTCTGCGGACAGCTCTGGCCATCACAACTTACGGTTGGCACCCCACAGTGACCCACCCTGAGGGCAGCGGTGCCAAGCGGAGAGACCCGGGTCCATCATATGAGCTCCAGTTGTCGAGTTCATATATTTAAAGAGCATATACTTGCAGTCCAGTGGTCCCCTTTGGGGTACACATTGGAATGGCTCCTGGGGGGTACACCTAAATCAGAATGACCCATGCAACCTTCTCTTAAGCAGATGTGCCTGTTTCTGGACAAACCTTCAGAATCTCCTGGTCACGGACGCTTCTTCCTTTTTTGTTTTTTTTCCCTCACTTTTAATGATATGGACTTTTTTCCCCCCCAGAGATTCTTTTTTAAAGCTCCAGGGCTGATCTCATGTGCTCCCCTCCCCTCTGTGACAACCCAGTAATTCTACCCACCCACCTTCCCCCCTCCCAAAAAAAACCCTTAATTTAGAACATTATTATCAACGTCTCACGTCCCCTCGCCATGTGCCAGGGGCGTGCTAGGTGCGTGCATTCCCTCATCTGACCCCCCAGCAGTCCTGTGAGGTGCCTGCTACAGCTTTCTTATTCCCATTTCGTGGAGAAGCAAAGTAAACTCCCAGAGGCCCCGCGGCCCCGCCAGCAGCTGGAGCCCAGGGTGGGACACAGGCCCGCCATCCAGAGCCCATTTCCGCAAGACCTCAGCATCCGACTGAACAAGTTTGTGAACTTGGCGTCGCTGCATCCCGGACACCTAGCAACAATCGAAGCCTCTGAGCTGCTGTTCATCACGCCTGTCTTCTCCCGCCCACCTTCCAGCCCCTAGCAACCCCCGCTCCCCAGGAAAAACAAAGTGCCACCCACATCCCTCAGTACCATCGTCCCCAAAACTCCCACCTTGGTTCCTCATTCCTGAGCCCAAAAATACCTGAAAAATTCAGTCACCGCCACGAAACCTTTCTGCTTATACCTTACATCCTAGAAGCTGACCTCCCAAAGTAGATTGGACTCCCATCTCTCCTCCAGCTCACGGTCACCCAGGGGTTTCTGCCTACCCTCCTCCTACACCAAATGATTAGCCCTCCGAAAGTACGGGGCGAGTGGCCTCCACAATCCTTGTAACTGACTTCTAACCAAGACCTCCCATTTCCTCCTGTCTAGTCGACCTCCCCCCAAAGACACCAGCACCAGGTTTCACAGCCTGCCATCACTGGGCCCCCAGGGCCCTTAGACCCCTGCTGAAAGTGGCCTGGCCCTCCCCTCACTGTGCCCCTTTTCTCTGCTCGCCCTCCCGGGAGACTCCTCAATCACTCCTCCCTCGGTCCCCAGCTCCACCCCTGGCTGCACTCCTCTGTCTCCTCCCTCCTGCCTGCGACCCCCGACTCCCAATGCAGCCCCCTCCCCAGCTAACCTCCACTTTCAACTCCACTCCCAGCCCCTCCTCAAATTACCTCCACCTTCAACTCAAGCACAATCCCCTCTCCCCGTCAACCCCCAACTCAAGCCCCACCCTTCCCCTGCCGACCTCCACCCCAGTTTGAGCCCCGACCCTCAACCACAGCCCCAGCCCCTTCTTCACTGACTTCGACCCCCAACTCCAGTCGGGATCCCCGGCCCTGGCCCCTTCCTCACTGACCGCGACCCCCAGCTCTAGACCAGACCCGGCCCCAGCCCCTTCCTCACTGACCACGACCCGCAACTCCGGGGGCTCCCCCCCGCCCCATCCCTTTCCTCATTAACCGCGACCCCCAACGCCCGGGGAACCCGGGCCACAGCCCCTTCCTCATTGACCGTGACCCCCAACTCTGGACCGACCCCCGGCCCCAGCCCCTTCCTCACTGACCGCGACCCC
>NC_058403.1:212787262-212796193 GCF_002201575.2 Neomonachus schauinslandi | reverse complement strand
GACCGGACCGCGGCCCCAGCCCCTTCCTCACTGACCGCGACCCCCAACTCCGGGGGACCACCCGGCCCCAGCCCCTTCCTCACTGATCGCGACTCCCAACTCCCGCCCAGATCCTGGGACCCAGCCCCTTCCTCTCTGACTCCGACCCCCAACTCGGTCCGCAGCCAAATCGGAGCCCTCCCAGGGCGCCTTCCCCGGGCCGCCCCGGCCTGCCCTCCGGCCGGGCCGCGCCCCTGCCCCCCGGGCCCGAAGTGGGGGCAGCGGACCCCGGCCCGGCCCACTGCTGCACGCGCCCTTACCTGCGCTCCGGCCGCCGCGGCCGCCTGAGCCCCGCCGCGCAGCCGAACCCGCCGCCTGGCCGGCGAGCGCCCGCTCCCTCCGCGGGGCGGGGCCGGAGCGCGGGGGACGGGCACTGGCAGCCAGAGCGGCCAATCGGGAGCCCCGGCGGCGGGAGGCCCCGGCCGGGGCGGGGCATGGGGCATGCAGCGGGGTAGGCTGCGCCAGGCTAGGGGGCGGGGCTCGCGGCGCGGGCGGGGCCAGGAGGCGGAGCGCTGAGTGGCACCGCCGCTGGCCACCCGCGAGCGGGGACCGCGTGGGGAGGCGGGGCTATGCTGATATGCAAATAGGCCCGCTAGGGTGCACCCCGCCGCCCGCGGCGAGCGGATTTCCAGAGGTGACTTGGTGACGTCAATGGGGTGCAAGGCCCTTCGCGAATTCGAATCTAAAAGCCTAGCTCCTGGGCCTCACTTGCAGGAGAAGTATATCCCTTCCTCATAGATCATTTGACCTGCGGGGCAATAATAACTGCCCCCTTATTTTGAACCTTCTGCATAAGGCTAAGAGATGAAATTACATTGTCCCCGTTTTACAGAGGTGGTAACTGAGTCTCAGAGAGGTGAAACCCTAGGTCATTTGCCCAAGCCTGTCTCATAATTTCTAGGGTTTCTCAATTTCCTAACTCCTGGCCCTGGATTTTAAAAAGCAGGTTTAGGGGCCCCTGGGTGGCTCAGATGGTTAAGCATCTGCCTTCGGCTGAGGTCATGATCCCGGGGTCCTGGGGTCGAGCCCCACATCGAGCTCCCTGTTCACCGGGGAGTCTGCTTCTCTCTCTCTCTCTCTCTCTCTCTCTGCCTCTTCTCTCTGCTCGTGCTCTCTCTCTCTCAAAGGAATGAATAAAATCTTTAAAAAATAATTTTGAGGGGCACCTGGGTGGCTCAGCTGGTTAAGCGACTGCCTTCAGCTCAGGTCGTGATCCTGGAGTCCCGGGATCGAGTCCCACATGGGGCTCTCTGCTCAGCAGGGAGTCTGCTTCTCCCTCTGACCCTCCCCCATCTCATGCTCTCTCTCTCATTCTCTCTCTCTCAAATGAATAAATAAAACCTTTAATAATAATAATAATAATTTTGAAAAATGAAAAAGCAGGTTCCTTGGCCCCCACCAGATTGAATGATCCAGAATCCTGTGGGCACTGGACCCCTGGAATGTGTATTTTTAATAAGCTCCCCTGGTGATGTCGGAAAATGTATGGTGTGTCTCCAAAACACCAACAGGAGAATTTCTTACATGGGAAGATGGAGCCACCAGATTCCGGGACTCTTAGAACTTTGTGCAATATACTGATATTCTGTGATCTGAACCTCTGGCCTCCCAGCTGAGCCCCCCCAGGGCTCCTGTCATCTCTGCAAGAACCTCCCCACTCATCTCCTGCAGTGCACAGAGAGAGAACCAGGAGCCTGGGGGCCAGCATCTCACTGCCCAGCCCACATCTCCACAAAGGAATTGTTACTTAAACAAGGGTCACAAACTGGTGGTCCCCAGGTGGGATGTGGCCCCCAAATTCTTTAAAAGTGTAAGTTCATTGCTAACATTTAAAAATAAGGACATTTCACAAAAAAAGAATCTAGATTTCTAGGCCCTCTTGAAAAATCACAAGGTCTGGTCATTCCTGGGCTGGTTGGGTGAAGTGGCTGAGCATACTTCACCCAAGGACATCATCGTGTAGCCCCAAAGACAGAGCAGGACCAGAACTACGGTGAGGCAAGAAAGGCACTTTTCTCAAATCCCAAACCTAAAGGGGCACCAATAAAAAACAAAACAAAACAAAACCAGAAAACCTTGCTATCAAGATAAATACTATGTTAACGCGATATTTAAAAAATGCAAAAGAAATGCAGAAATAATCCAGGATGAACAAAATACCAAAATGTGACAGAAAGACAAGATCTGATGCTGCCCTTGTGCCAACCATCTCCTTTGCTTCTCCCAGGCCCTGTCAGATCCTGTCTCGATTTAAAATACTGGTATTTTTGGGCACCTGGGTGGCTCAGTAGGTTAAATGTCTGCCTTTGGCTCAGGTCATGATCCCGGGGTCCTGGGATCCGGTTCCACACTGGGCTCCCTGCCCAGTGGAGAGTCTGCTTCTCCCTCTCCCTCTGCCATTCCTTCTGTGATCTCTCTCTCTCTCTCTCTCAAATAAATAAATAAAATCTTTAAATATATATATATACATATGTAGGTATTTTTTTTCACCATGGTTTCCTCTGCACTAAATATTGCTTTAAAATATGTGTCTTGATGGCTGAGATTTGGTGTCCCCCACTTAAGTTTTATGCTCCTGGTGAGTGCCTCACTCTCCTCACCCTCCTCCTACCCCTGCTTTTAAGTTTGCAAACTCTGCCCCAAGCCAACATTTAGCAGATAGGGAAGCTGAGGCCCTACGGGTTCCACCCCATGTAAAAGGAGGGTCAGAGCACCTGCTTATTCCCCGCATCTGGCTGCAGTAAGTATGGGCTCCAGCAGGGCCCGTGAAGTCTCTTGTGGGGGGGGCCACCTGGAGGAGTGCTGAACTGTCTGTCACAAACGTTCAACCTCTTCCCATAGCACCTTTCTTTCTCCCCATCCCTCACTTCCTCCACCCCTCACCCCATCCCTCCCCTCCTCCATCCCCCACATCCATCCGTCACCTCCTCCCCATCCCTCACCCCATCCCTCACCTTCTCCCCACTCCTCACCCCCATCCCTCACCCCAAACCCTCACCTCCCTATCCTTCATGTTTATCTTTTGCAGGTGGTGGGCTGCCCTCCCTGACCCCAAAGAAAGGGCACCAATGGGGGATGCAGGATCCACTTCTTTATTGCAGGAAGACTATTTCTAGAGCAAATGCTACACAGACCCCACAACGGGGGGCAGGGGGCACCCACATGCGGGGGGAGAAGGGGAAGGGGTGAAATCACAGCAAGCATGGCCTGGCATGGTCCCCAGAACCAGGGATGCCCAGGCAGGGTGGGCCAGCAGCTGGGGCAGCCTCAGGCCCCTCCTGCTGCAGAACCCCTTTCCCCCCCAGGGGACCATGGCCTGGGGTGGGGATAGGCCTGGAAGTGGGTGGGGCCCCAGGGAGATTGTGCTATCAGGGTGTGTCCCTGAGAAAGGGCTGCAGACCCCTGCCCAGCAAGGCCCAGGAAATGGCTCCCGGGGTGGGGAAGGGAGCAACACCAGTGGCTGGTGGGCCCTGGACCCGCCACAGGATGAAGGGGCTCAGCTGTGCTCGGGCAGGATGCTACCGGCGTTTCTGTGGGCCCGTCCATGCGCCAGGCGGTGACACACTCTTGCACACACACGCTCCCTCCCCACACAGTGTGCCCAGGAAACGTTTGTGGAGTCACACGAACATAGACAGGACCAAACACACGGCTACCAAGATGGACACAAACAGTCCCTCGTAACCTACAAACAGTCCCCATGTGGTCACACAACCCGACACGGCCTTTCTCCCACGCGCCCGCACACACACAGGCCAGTCCCGATGCACATACGGACATGCAAGCACGCACACGCAGCTCCGTCACGCCCAGGACGCCCAACGCTGCGAGCAGCCCCAGGGAGACACGCACGGGGCAAGGAGCCCCTGGTGCCGCTCGCTGCCGTCCGGGGAGCAACGGAGCCCCTCGGGCCTGTAGCTGCAGAAAACCGCATGCCGCTGACAGCCGCGTGAGCGTGGGGCCGGTCGGTCCCCGGTCAGGCCTTCCGATGAGACGGCAGCCAGCCCGCGCTGCGATCGCTGCCTCGAGGGATCCCGAGTGGAAGTCTCAGGTAAGCCGTGCCCGGGCTCCTGACCCACAGGGACGGAGATGACCAATGCGTCCAGCTTCCAGTGGCAGCTTTGTGGTCATTTGTCACGTGCCAACCGCAGGCCGATACAGAGTTTGAGCCGAGAGCCACCTCGCTACAAAGTCAAACGGGCTTAGCGTTCCTCAGACAGAACAAACAGGTTCACAGGTGCGGTCCTATAAATCACATCACCCACTCCCCAAAACACGACCACTTACAGTCACCCCTCATGCTGGTACAGAGGTTCCCGTCGACACAAATAGCCAGTCCTATCGACAACCACCCTGCCCACCCCCACGTACCGCCAACACCGTTACGACACAGAGACCGTGACACAGACTTCCATCCGAATGACACACACACACACACACGTGCGCGTGCACACACTAACACATGCTTAGACACAAGCCGTCTGCACAAATACACCATCCCGCGGTCACCTCCCCACCCCAGGCCTACAGCTCCCCTTCGTGCTTGTCAGACAGCCCCGCAGGGTCCCATGAGTGCAGAGTTATCTGGACACTCTCAGAAAGCACTCAGAACCTCACGGACACACACCTTCCTGGGCAGAGCCCCCCTCTCTGGGGCACAGTTGGCGGGAGGCAGTGGGCCGGGCAGATCTCTGCCTTGATTCCCCTCAGATCCTGCTGGTGCTGGGTCCAGCTGCCTGCCCCCGGATGGGGCCCCGGGAGCCCCCTCTCCAGCACCCCAGGTGCCCCTGCCTGAAGCTCGGTGGTGACAGCCTGTGCCAATCTGTGCAGGCCGCGTCTGGGAAGGCCCCCCATGTTCATGCCGGACGGTCCCCTTGAGTTGTGCTCTGGCCGTGGGCCAGTCCCAGGCCTCCCCTGCCTGCACCCCGGCCTCATCCCCAGGCGGGGTGAGGAGTGGGATTCCAGGCTGGCGGGGTGCTGCTGCAGGTTCTGTGGTTATTGCCTGGTGGCCTGAGACCCGTCCCGCAAGCCCCCCCCACCGAGGCTGTGGGGACAGGGGTGAGGACTGATCTGGGACCTGGGGTGGGGGCACAGGCCAGAGGTCATGAGGGATGGAGCAGGGGCAGCGTGTGTTAAACACCAAAAAGGGGAAAACAAACTCTGAGGTCCATGTGCATTTCCACTCCCCCTCCCCAGCAAGGTCACAGTGATCTGATGGGGGAGACGCGCAGGTCTGGCTGGGGGCACCCAAGGGAAAGAGACAGAGGCGGGCAGAGACAGGGAAGACCCGGCGTCCGCGGTCCCAGCGGGGACAGGCAGCTTCCCCAATTTCTCATGTGCGGATCCAGGGGGCCACCTCCAGCACGTGGCTTTGGGGGGTGCAGACAGGCCTGGGGGGTGGGGGCGGGGAGGCAGAGCCATGCGGCAGAGCCAGGTTGGAGCCCCAGACCTGCCGCGGGCTCACCGGGGCCTCGGTCTCCCCCGCAGAGGCGCTGGGTGAAGGAAGAGAAGTGGAAGAGATGAGAGGGAGAGAGAAGAAGATGGGGAGGAGGGCAGGGAGGATTGGAGTGGAGGAGGAGGAGGAGGGGAGTTGGGAGAGGCATGGGCCGGCTGGTGGCGGGCATTCTGGGCTCACATGAGGACGCATTTGCCCTTGACGCGGTCTGTCCTCTTCTGTTTGCTGGAGCGCTTGCCGTCGATGTTCAGGCTCATGTTCCGGCGTGTCTCCAGCGTGAGCAGCTCCTGGAAAAGCTCCTTGACGTTGTAGTTCATCTTGGCCGACGTCTCCATGAAGGCGCACTTCCACTCCTGGGCCACAGCCTGGGCCTCGCGGGTGTCCACCTCCCGCTGCGTCTCGTCACACTTGTTGCCCACCAGCATGACGGGGATGTCCTCGACGCTGCCCTTGATCTGCACGATGAGCTGGTAGATGGGCCCCAGCTCCTCCAGCGACTGCTTGCTGGTGATGGAGTAGACCAGGATGAAGGCGTGGCCCTTGGAGATGGACAGCCGCTGCATGGCCGGAAACTGGTGGCTGCCCGTGGTGTCGGTGATCTGCAGCGTGCACACGCTCTTGTCGCAGCTGATCACCTGCCGGTAGGTGTCCTCGATGGTGGGGATGTAGGTGTCCCGGAACGTGCCCTTCACGAAGCGCAGCACAAGCGAGCTCTTGCCCACGCCTCCCGCCCCGAACACCACCACTCGGTAGTCGTTGCTCTGCTCAGGCATCTTCCACACGGTGGCTGGCGGTCAGGGCCGGGAGGGCTCGTCCAGCTGCTAGAACCCCAGACCGACCCTGTACAGAGAGCAGTGTCAGGCACACAAGGCGGCAGGCAGGAGGGGACAGCTCTGGGCCCCCGGGGGGTGAGGCGATGGTTCGGGGGGCAGCTTCTCAGAGGAGAAGGCATCTCTCCTGCATCCTGGGAAGGCCCTCTGGTTGACTTGGCTGACTTGGCAGCTCTGACTTGCATGCAGGCTGAGAGCCAGCCCCCTTTGCCTGCTTCCCCGCCCTGCCAGAGTCTGGGACCCAAGCTCGTTCCCAGGGCACTCTGGGCTGGGAGGGGTGCAGAGATGCCATTGTGCAGGGCACTAACTCTTTTCCTCACCTGCATGTCCCACCCCACCCCCAGGCTGCACTGGCTTCTCCTTCTCTTCCCAGTGTGGCCATGGGCTCTTGGAAGCCAGCAGACCTGGCTCTGTGACCCGGGCAAGGCTGTGCATTGCCACCCTGAGCCTCGGTTTCCTCCTCTGTGAGATGGTGCCTCTCTCCAGCAACCCCAGGCTCCCTGTTCTCCCCTCAGCCCAGAGGTCCTTGAACCTCACGGGGGCCACGTGCTGGGGCGTCTTAGGCATGCCTGTCCTCTTGGGCCCAGAAGGGACAAACCTGGTGGCCCCAGGCCACGGCCCTGGGAACGTGCACCTCACAGCTCCTCCCCTCTCTCACCCCGTAAGTGTGATCCTGATGCTAGGGTCCAAGAGACACAATTTGCAAATCATGGCACTGATTCCTGAGAGCATCCCAGGTCAGAGGTGAAACACGAAAACTGGGCCCAATGAGAAAGGTGCCCACTTCCTGCACTCTGCCCCCAGATGAGTCTGGCCTGCCATGGCCTCTGGTTCAAGGTCTGCTGTATCTGGAGGAACAGATCTCCCTAAAGGGCGTCCTCCTAGCCTCTCTCTCAGCACCTGTACTCAGAGAGGTCCAGTGGCCTCCCGAGGTCACACAGCACAGCAATTCCTGAAATGCTGCCAGTGGGGGGGGGGGGGCCCCCGGGGCGGGGGGGGGGACGGCAGAAGGCCTGTCTCCAGCATCTGCGTCCTGACTTAGGGAAAGCAGGACACCGTTGCCCTTCTTCCTCCCAGCGGTCTCTATGGTGGTAGGTCCACAGTGGGAGGGAGGAGACACCAGGTTGTGCCTGGACCAAGTTACCTCCCTCGGGAGTGTGTGGGGTATAAGGCTCGGTGGTGTGCAGCTGGCAGGGAGACCCGGGGCAGGTCGGTCGGGGTCCCTGAGCCTTGGTTTTGTCGCAGTGCCTTGCTCCACAAGTTGCTGGGACAAGCACTAGAGAAGCTGGATAAAGCCCGGAGCCTGGCGCCCGGGGACCCTCGGTAAAGATGGACAATCATAACTCTCAGTCACGAGGGCTCAGGGTGTAAAGCACTTGGCTGGCAGTGGGCTGTGAAGGCGGGTTCTGAAGGATCCAAAGTACCAGGTGTGCCAGAGGCAGGACGGCCAAAGTAACAGCAGACACACACCCCACTTCCGTGCCAGGCACACTTGTGCACGCTTACCAGTACTAACTCCTCGTAGACCACTAGGCATGTTGGCGACATGCATGGCGGTCCTCAGCATCGGGAGGAAGCTGGGGGTGGGGGGTGGCGAGGGGTGCCCAGCTCTGCAGGCACTGCCCTTCCCTGGGTGGGCACCCTGGAAGGGGGGCACGTGAGTGTGCAGCCAGGCACCACCATGGCTGGTTGGGGACCCAGACCACTCTTGCCCTGCTCTGAGTGCAGACCCCCTGGCAGGACTCCAGGTCCATCAGCAGCAGGACGTCCTCCAGGAGCGGCCCTGCGGGGGCCTGAGTCCCTGGAGTAGGAACCCCCGTTCACTAACCCCCAAGTCCATGCCAGGCACCTCCCTGGTGCTGTTTGAATCCCACCCTCACCTCCAGTGGGGTGGGGGTAGGGGGTCGCGGGCACCGAGGCTCAGAGCGGGGAGGCCCTGGCTCAAGGTCACAGAGCAGGAAGGTGGCAGAGCGGAGTAGGATTTGAACTGGGCCCTGGCTGGCTACACAGCCCAGGGTCCTCCTCCTATGAAGGTAGCCCTCCCTGACACTCCCGGGGGCCAGGAGAACAGGCCTGGGACCCAGGGGAAGGCCCCGGACACACACAAACACACACACACACTCAAACACCGCTTAACGGAATGGGGGAGGGGTCTGACCTAGGGACTACCTGACTAATGAGGGGTTGGATGACGGGGGGCCTGAGGGAGGGGAGGCACGCTCAGGGGACCAGCCCACGGGCTCCCCTTGGCCAGCGGAGGATCTCGGTGGTGGGGGAAGGGCCCGACCAAGGGAGGGGCTCCTGGGTGAGGGGCTTGGCTCGCCCTGAGGGGCAGGAGGCTGAGTGGGTGCTCCGCGGGAAGACGAGCCCAGGGACCCTCGTGGAGGGGCCCCTCACGGAGGGGGCTCTGCCTGAGCAGGATCGACCCACCCAGCGAGGGGGCTGCGGCGGGCCTGGGGGGAGGGGCTGGCTTGGCGGAGGGGCGCGCGGCAAGTACCGCGGGGGCGGGAGGGCGCCCAGGGGGAGCTGTCCAAGGTGGGCGCGCCGAGGGCGGCGCGGCCGGGGCTCCACGGACTGGGGAGGGGGTCCGGGCGCGGGCGGGGGGGG
>NC_058403.1:212642991-212786862 GCF_002201575.2 Neomonachus schauinslandi | reverse complement strand
CCCGGGGACCCGCGCCCCGCCAAGGTCACCGCCGCCCCGACCCCCTGCCCGGCGCCCCGGGGAGTCGCCAGGCCGGGGGCGGGGGAGGGGGGCGCGACGGGGTGGGGTCCTGCTGCCTCTTCGGGAGCCCCGCGCCCCAGGGTCACCCTGGAGCCGGGCGCTGGGCAAGAGCGGGGCAGCGTCGCGGTCACCGGGGGAGCAAAGGGGAGGGCCTGTTGGCGGAACTGCAGCTCAGGGCCCGGGCGTTGGTGGGGTCGTGGGCCAGCCTGGGTTCCGCACCGGAGTGGGGGCTTTGCTGGGATGAAGACATGATCAATGGATAAAGAGATATATGAGAGCACAGCGGTGGCCCCAGGGGGCTCCCAGGCAATGGGAGTGTGCCTGGAGACCACTCCCCCATCCTAGGGGCTTTGTCTTGGCAGGGGTGGGAGAGGGGTGCCAGGAGAGAAGTGAAGACAGCACTAAGTCTGGGTTGGTGCCCCCAAGGGCAACCCACCCAAGGGGAGAGCAGCTGTAAGTCTGGGGGACCGTTTGAAGGTGGGGGTGAACAAAGGGGGCTGAGGGGCTGGGGGACTGGGTTTGTGGTTTTGGTTAGGAAAATATCTATCTTCCTCAAATAGGAGTTGTCTCTGAGAATAGATATTTGCCTTTGGGAAGTGCCTGGTCGTTCAAAGTGTCTGTGCGCCCATGTTTAAGGCAACAAGATACCATCACTCTCTCCCTCCTGAAGGACTGGAGGGAGGCAGAGGCTCATCTCAGAAGAGACTGGACTGTTGGATGCACCAACCGGATTAGAGGTGGGCATAAGACAGCCCCAGCTCCCCAAAGCCTGTTGGAGTAAGATGCCCCTTGATGGGGAGGCTGACACTAAGGTCCCACAAGAAGGGACTTTCTGGGGTCAGAGCAATCGGAGGGTGAACAGTCTTTGGGAGGTGGTGAGCTCCCCATCATGAGTGTGTGAGCGGGTGGTCGGCTGGAGCCTATGGGTCCCTCTGGCTCTCAGCGTCTGGATTCTCATTGACCCACCATCTCTATGGCTCTGACTGAGGTGGACGCTTCCTGCTCCCTTGGAAACACCGGCACTGACAAACCTTTGGGGCAGGGAGAAGTCCCATGGACTGCCAGGCCAGGTGAGGGGTTGGGACTTTGCCGGTGGACGGTTGTCCCTTGCAGTGGAGACGACTTATGCAGGACAGGGACAGCTGCCAAATCCAGCTTCTCACCTGAGCTCTCCTCCTGGTCCCTGCAGGCTGCTTGCAACTATTCCCTGGGCACGTGTCCCTCCTGCCCTGTCCTGTCATTGGCCCCGTGGGGGCGCCTCAGAGGATGGTCTGGCCCCAGCCCCTCATCTTGGGGTGCCCTCAACCAGAGATGGAGACAGCTTGATCGACAGACAGGTAACTTCTGGTCTGGGTTGCCATGTCCCAGCCAAGTGCCCCTCTGAGCCTCAGTTTCCCCATCTGTGAATGAGGATCACTGTTGTCTCACCTTTCAGGTTGCAGGGAGCGATCAGGATGACGTCCATCTTTGAGGGGCTGCTAGGTACACAGGTGCCCTGAGGCGACAGCCCCACTCCCTCCCATTCCGATGGCCTGCCTGCCTTGGTCTCCTGAGTGACCGGCCTGCACTTGGGCTGGGCCTCCAGCCTCTGGCCAGCTCTCCGGCTCCTCCGGGCGCCTGCCCAGGCCAGGCTGACTCATGCGTAGGAGCGTGGGCACAGGCAGCAGCTCCACTCTGCGGCTGCTATTTATAGCTCCCAGGCCAGGCTCTTGGCCTTGTGAGCCGGGGGAGGACAGGCCCAAGTCCCCTCTGCGCTCTCCCAGGGCACGGGGGCCCAGCCCCCATTGGAGCACCCCAAACTAGGATAGCAGTGACCCTTGCCTGTGGCTGGCTGGAAGAGCCCTGGCCTTTGTGAGCATGGCTGTGTGCTGGGAAGAAGCTGGCTGGGGCTGGAACTCGGGTCCATTGGGCTCTAAAGCCACAACCCAGCCTTCTTGCTATCCCTGGCTGGCTGTCCCTGTCCTGCATAGTCGTCTCCACTGCAAGGGACCACTGTCCACCGGCAAAGTCCCAACTCCTCACCTGGCCTGGCAGCCCGTGGGACTTCTCCCCATCCCAAAGCTCTGGGACCGGGGGCGGGGGGGCCCATACTGGCCTTGCTTATCCCTATCTGCCCCCCCCCACTCCTGGCAGTGCTGTGGGGGAGGGGGGGAGGTGGCTGGGTTGCATTCTCTGCTGTCTCTCTGTGCTCCCAGGATTAATGCAATTTTGCGGGCAAAGCAGAGACCGAGTGTCATGGTCTCTAGCAGATGCAGTTTGGTCCCCAAGGTTTTTTGTTTGTTTTTAAGTTTGGCGTCAACATTCGAAAATAAGAAAATCATTTGTCCAAACCCAGTTTGCCTTGGAAAATGAATGGGCTGGCATTCCCAAGCCTGAATTCTGCCAGTCAGCCTCTGCAGAGCTGGACCCCAGCCCTGAGTGAAAGACGCAGGCTCTTTGCCGAAGCCACCTGCTGGGCCAAATGGAGGCAGTCCGGGGCTCCTCCCAAAATACAGGGTGCTGCTGCTGTTACCATTACCTCTTGAGGAGAGGGGGTCCCAGAGTCTTCGCCACAGGCAGGATAAAGCCCTGTGATGCTTGGGTGTTTTACAGACTGCCGCGGCGGCTGTGAGCAGTCAGGAAAAAAAGGGACCATGACTCGCAGAAAGACTCACGGCCTTTGCACAGGCTGTCTGTCCTCTATCCCCCCCGACCAGAAAAGCTCTTTCCCCATCTTCTTGGGACTCCAGTGTGGCCCCCAGGGATTTCCTCCCTGACCACGTTGCTAAAATCATTTGCATTTTCCTTATCTCTCTCCCTTCACTTTGCTTTTTCTGTCTTCACGGCATTTATTGCTGATCCTGCATTTCACGCTGATATGTCATCTGTCTCCCCTCACTAGGCGAGCTGCCATGCATCCTAGGGCAGTGGACCTCACCCTTGGGGGACTCTGGGATATTTTTCGGGGGATACTTGTGGCCACAGCTGGGGTGCTCCTGGCATCACGTGGGCGGGGGCCAGAAATGCGGCTCACCCCCCCACACACACACACAGTGCCCGGGACAGTCTGTGTCAGCAGGGCTGGGAGAGACAGACCCGGAGTCGGGCAATGATCTCAAACGTGTCCCCAGACCAGCAGCATCAGCAGCACCTGGGGGCTGGGTGGCAATGCAGATCCTGCAGCCCCGTCCCCAGCCAGAATGTGGCTCGCAGCCTGCACCCGGCGGGCGGCGAGACAGCCCCAAATGTCTATGGTGCCGGGATGGAGACCCTGTCTGAGCTTGTCAGCAGGAGTGGCTGGGCCTGAACGTGCTCAGGGAGGCCCAGCTGGTCCCTGGACGGAGAGACCTGTCAACTGTGGTGGCTGTTTACTTTGGTCTAAATGCAGTACCTCGGCCAGGCCTCCCATGCACCCAGGAAGCCAGGGCTCAGAACCGCCCACCTGTCCAGCCGCTTCTGCCCGGCCGGGCTGGGCACACGCCAGTCGCCCCAGCCCTCCGTCGAGCACTGCAGCCAGCCAGATCAGCTGCTCCTGCCATGGGAGCCACAGAGGCCTTTGGGGTGGCAGGGGCCCGCAGCGGGTTCTCCCTGCTTCAGCCTGATCCGGCTTTAGCACCCCAGCGGCCCAGAGAAGAGCTCTAGCGTCTTCAGGGAACAATGCCCCCACCCGCAGGAGGTTCTGGGAAGGTCGGATGGGCCCATCACTGGCTTTGCCCCGAAGGGTGGGCACAGGCTGGGGCAGGTGGGATGCGTGCCTCTTTCCCTGGCAGGTCTGATGCCACCGGGGGCTGGGAGACACCGTCCCCTCCCCTGCCTGCCTCTGGGGGCTGGAAAGACGCAGACAGGCGGGGAAGCGGCGCACCGCCCCCCCGCCTGACGCTAATAACTTCTGCACCAGACACAAACAGCAGACAACAGAAACCCCGACACACTGTTATTAAGGTTGATTCAATCCACGAGGCCTCGTAATTTCCCCCTTTGTCTCCAGATCAAGGAGGGGAATGTGGTTGACTCCATCCAGCCTTCGCCTGTGCCCTGAGCCCCCACGTGGAGCAGACCTTGGAGGGCTGAGGCCTGGGCCAGGGACCTCCTGGTGGAGGAAAACCTGGCCTTGGCTGATGAGGGGAGACCCGTCCGAGGTAACTCTCCTCCTGGCAGAGCTCAGAATGGTGCCCCCAGCCCAGGGCACCCCACCTCCTCCTGCCCACCCAGGACCCCTCCTGCTGGGGACCGGGAGAAGCCTAGGCTGAGCAGGTGGCTGGGGGTGGCCTTGACCCAGCCACGGCCGTACGGACAGAGTTGGTGTTTGGTGTTCTGCGTGGAGGGTTTGGTTTTGTCAGACGGACAGCAGCGTGTGCTCTCTGGGCAGCCTCACATCCAGGCTGCGGCAGCCGTGACTCCCGCCCTTGCCAAGTGTGCCGGGCTGTCCGTCAGCAGGCGCCCGCCCCCCTCCTCTCTTTCCAACACGCACATGGGATCTCAGAGCAAACTGGCCTCTGCGTGGAACCCACTGTCACTTCCTGTGAATTAGAGCGGTGACACCCCAGTGTGACCACCACAGACGTCCTCGGACACCGCCTGGTGCACCCTGCGGGACCCCCCCTACTGAGAACCACGGAGTGAGAAGACCCCCAAAAGGCAGGGATCTCCGCGGCAGCAGGCCACACAACATCTCCTTAGGATCACAAAGGTGCACACAGATGGCCTTCCGTGGCTGATGCCCAGTTTTGTGCAGGGGCTGGTCCAGGGCCAACTGGTGATTGATCCAGTCGTATCCACAGGAAAGCTGCTGTCACCACGTGGCGGTGCCCCAGTGTCCGAGCTGGTGGGGGATGGAGCCCCGGGCAGGCCTCAGAAGACCCTGGTCTAGGCCAGACTCGGCCACCAGAGCCCAGGAAACCTCAGGAATGATCGCCGCTTCTCCGGGCTTCCGTCGGAGGGCAAAACAGCCACTCCTCCTACCTCGGCGTGGAGATGGTCTAATCCTCACCCGATGCGGGGAAAGCTGACCAAGACCAAGACACTGTCACCCCCACGGCAGCTTCTGGAAGCAGGTCCCAGGGCTGACCCTTGCTCCACTGGGCGCAGAAGACAAAAGGGGTGGCCAGAGGTGTCCTCGTCTACAACACAGCCCCCCCAAACCTCTTGGGATCCCAGCGTCCTCAGGGGGCCTGGAAGCAGCTCGCTGGGGCTGGTGGGACCCTAGGGAGAGGTCAGCCGGGAGTGGCCACAGCCCAGCAGATGGAGAGAATCTGAGGACGCTGGGGACTCGGGGAGTGGTGACGTCTGACTGAGGGGCCAGCAGAGGGGCCCATGGGCCTTTCCATGACCCGAGGCTCCTTGCTGGTGTGGTGGTGCCCTTCCTGGGCCCACTGGTCAGGAAGTGTGCTCAGAGTGAGGGGGACATGGCCTTGGAGACATCAGTGGGGGCAGGGGGGTGGTCAGCTGATGGCTGGTAGGAGGGTAGGGACCCTGTGGCGTGTGCGCTTTTGGCAGCGACAGGGCGTATGGAGCTGGGGTCCCTGGAGCAGAGACGACCCCGGCCCAGATGAAGGGAGGCTACAGAACCTGGTGGCTCCACAATGACCCGCCCACTCAGGGAAAAGGCCAAGTGGGTGGAAACTTCCAGTTCCTGGGTGGAGTGAAGTGGGGGGCAGGCCGAGGCTGACAGCACAGGACACAATGGAAAGGATGATGTCCCCACACCCTGGGGGCCACTTTCCCAGCACAGGGCAGGGTGAGGCCACGTGGGGTTTGGAGATGGGTCCCCAGGACAAGTCCGACAGAAGTTTCTAGCATCAGGCCTGACCGTCCTGCAGCAACAGGGTAGGGGCAGGCAGAGCAGAGGCTGAGGCTCTCGGACACACATCCCCGATCCCCCTGCCTCTTGTAACAAAACTGAAGGAGGCCGGGGCGGTGGCAAAGGTGGTCACCCTGTGCTGGGAGGGGCTGAGTGGTGGCAGCAGGCCAGCCCCTGGGGCGCCCACGTGGCCCCAGGGCAGAAGGGGCCCATGCTCGGGAGGCCAGGAGTGAGGCAGAGGAAGGGGATCAGGGTGCTGGGAAGGCGCGCACCTGGGCCCTCGTGCTGAGGCTGCGAGAGCCGAGCCCAGCCCAGGTCACCGGCCCGCACTCCCCCGGAGCACCTCTGATGGCAAAATCCCCCAGGCAAGGCTTTCGGCCCAGGCTCCTATCCCCGGAGGCCCGCGTCGGGGTTGCTGAGACAACGGGCGAGTTGAACAGAAGGTTGCCAGGGAGCCAGTGCCCAGGGTTGGTGCCAGCCCCACACGCACCCTGAGGCAGCTTTGGGCTTCATCTGCATCTGCGGGGGCTGATTCAGGTGTGTGTCCCCTGCCCCACGGCCCTGGGGACTGAGAACCAACGGCCCAGCCGGCCCCTAGCCCTGCCTGCGCATCTCTGCATCTCTCGGGTCCACTGAGTGTATGGCGGCGGGGGGGTGGGGGGGACACACAGAAGGCAGAGAAGAAGAGGGAAGCGCTGAGGTCCCAGCGCCCCGCCCGTCCCCCTCGAGGCCTCAGGTGGCCCGAGTCAGGGCTTCCCTGTGTGACCGCCGGATGGACGCTCCATGCGACAGAGCCAGCTGGGAGCAGAGGACAGAAGTCTCAGGCCTCCAGATGGGCTCGGTGGCTCGGAGAAGCCACGGTCCTGTCCTGTCCCCAGGAGGGAGTGTGGGGGCGGAGGGTCCCAGGCCAACCCCCTGTGGCTGCCCGGCCCCGCCTCCTGCGTGAGTCATCAGATCCCAATGCCAGAGGATGACATGGCCACACAGCTTTGGTAAACAATTTTAAGAGAAGTATTTTTAAAAGTAGTCGCTGTGCCCCAGGCTCAGGGTGTCGGATCTGGGGCGCAGCCCCTCTGTGCACAGGTGGCAGCCCGGGGCCTGAGCTGCCCCGCCTGGGAGAGGGGGGACCACCTGTATCCGGTGGGCGGGCGATGGGCAGGTTCACCACTTGAGGAAGACCATGCCGGCCAGGACGGCATAACCCAGCACCAGAAAGAGGACTTTGAGCAGACGGTCGCTCTTCTCCTCCAGCTCCTTCGCTAGGATCTCGAAGAAGGTGACAAAGAGGAACGTGCCACCTGCCAGGCCCTGCAGCAGCACCGAGGCCACGCTGCTGGGCACCCCCTGGGCACTCTCGATGCCCAGGCCGATGCTGATGCCCAGGGGGATCATGGCACTGACAGTGACGGCCAGCTTGGCCGCGTCCCTCAGGGCCATGGCGCTCCTGGCCATGCTGATGCCCAGGGCCACGGCCACCAGCGTCTCGTGGATGGCCACCCCCACGAACAGGCTCACTACCTTCTCTCCGTCCTCCTGCAGGCCCAGGGCCAGGCCCTCGAAGATGGAGTGCGCCGACAGGGCAAATACCAGGCTGAGGAGCCGCAGCGGGCTGGAGTGCGACAGCTCTTGGACGCTCAGCCCGTGTGCGTGGGGGTGGGGCTCCGCATAGAGCGTGTGGCCCCGTGCACCCCCCATGAAGGGGCTCTCGTACTCCGAGTCACTGCCGGCGTCCGAGCCAGCATTGAAGGTCTCCAGGTCGATGAACGATGGCTTCTCCTTGCGGAAGGTCAAGATGAGCTGCTCCAGGAAGACAGTCATGAAGAAGCCCAGCATCACGATGGTCTCGGCCAGTGGGTAGTCGGTGCTGATGTGCCCGAGACTCAGAACTTTCTGGAGCTGGAGCAGAAGATGTGCAAGAGAGGAGAAGGAGGGAGAGGGGTTCAGAGCGGGCGGCCTGGACTCCTGCCACCAACACAACAGGGTTTGGGGGAGATATCACTGTTCAATTAGCAAAACACATTATATCCACTAAATCAGCCAAATATTAATTATGCTGTAGTGGGCTGAACTGTGGTCCCTAAAGATATGTCCACTTGGAACCTCAGAATGTGACCTTATTCGGAAGAAAGGTCTTTGCAGATATAATGAACGTGTGATGGGCTGAATTGTGTCCCCCACCAAAAATTCATATATTCAAGTCTCTGAACATCCAGAATTTCAAAACTAACCCTCCTTAGAGAAAGGCTCTTCAGAGAGGTGATTCGGTTAAAATGAGGCTGTTAGGGTGGGCCCTGCCCCACTAGGGCTGGAGTCCTTACAGGAACCACCACGTGAAGAGGTGGCAAGGAGAGAGGCCTCAGAGGGACCCAGGCCTGCCAGCCCCTTTCTCCTGGACCCCTGGCCTCCACAAGGACAGACAGCAAACGTCTGAGGTGTTTTGCTATTTCCCCAGCCCTGGGGAAATCCTACATAAGATAAGGATCTGGATACGAGACAGATCATCCTGACTTAGGGTGGGATCTTAATCCAGTAACGGTGTCCTTAGGAGACACAAAAGGAGGGGACACAGAGAGACACACAGGGAGACGGGCAGGTGACCACGGAGGCAGAGACCGCGGTGATGTACCTACAAGTCAAGGAACACCAAGGACTCTCCAGAAGCAGGGAAATGGCATGGGACAGACTCTCCCTCACTGTGCCATGGACCAGCCTCTGCCGCCCTGAAGGCCTGTGTGGGGTCTGCTTCCATAGGACGCCGGGTGGGGCTGTTTCCAAAGGTCTTCCTGGGTGAATATGCTGGGAATGCGTGAGACTCTGCACATCCACACCCCCCACCCACCGCCAAGGGGATCCTGCCAGCCAGCGCCACCCAGTAGCGCTTTCTGATGACGGAAATGCTTTCTATCTGTCTGATACGGAAGCCACCGGCCACACGTGGCCCATGAGGACCTTAAACACGGCCGGCGTGGCCAAGGACTGGCATGTTGACTCGTGTTTCATTTACTTCACTGAAACTCGACTAGACAGGCAAGGCGAGGGGCTGCCGCTCGGGACAGCCCAGGGCCGGATGCTGCCCGGCAAGGTGGGGGGTGGGCTCCTCAGAGCTGGGCTCGGTTTGCCCGTACTCCTGAGGTGGTGTGCACACACCAAGCTTGTCCAGCCTGGGGGCTGCAGAACGTGCCGTCAGCTGTCTGGACCGCTCCTCCTCCCGAGTGACTCACGGCTGGTCGATGCTCATGCTTTGGGTCTTGGGGTGCATGTAATTCCCAAGTGCTCTACCTGAGCCAGGCGCCCCAACGCTATGCTCACAGCACCCCTTCATGACAGCCCGGGAGCGCGCGCACACACACACACACACAAGCGCGCGTGCCGCGCGGCTACCCCGCCCCGCCAGGGCACACTGAAGACATTTTGGTCATCATGACTTGTTGGGGGGGTAGTGCTGACGTTGGGGCAGCGTCATTCTCAGTGGGGGGCCGTCCTGGGCACCAGAGGGAGGTGGGGGGGTGTTCAACAGCATCCCCAGCCCCACCCACCCGATGCCAGGAGCATCCCCCATCCCGACGACCGCAGGCGTCTCCAGACATCATCTGGTGTCCCTGGGGGCAGGACTGGCCCAGGTGAGACCTCCTGACCCAGTCACCTGCCCTCACTCAGTGTCCCCTGGGCACAGAGTCGACCTGCATGGGAACCCCTGCTGCGGAAGGCTGTGTTTCGCAGATGGGCCATTTCATTCATTTGCTAAGCATCTCCAGGAGGCCTGCATGTCCTCTGCCCAGGGGAACACCAGCCCGAGGGGAACACTAACCAACTCAGATCAGATCATCAGACACACAAAGGCCACAGCTTTCGGGGCTGCTATCTGTGGGGACACCAAGCCAGCAGCTCCCGGCTGAGCCTGGCAGGGGGCCGGGGGAGGGACCTGACCGCCAAGGCTCCGGTGTGGGCAGGGGTACAGCCCGGAGCGGTTTGGGGAGGACCCTGAGAGGGCCACAGGCACTGAAGGGCGACGGGGAGGAGCAAGGCCATCACAGCAGCCCCGGCCTGAGATAGGAGTGTGATGAGGGGTGACAGCATGAGAATGTGGCAAGTGGGGGGGCAGGGCTGGAAGCGGCTCTGGGGGTGCAGATGGCCTGAGAGAGGACTCTGAGGTTTTACCCCCGGGATGCCGTGTGAGCTCCCACGCCGTGTTATGAAGGAACACAAGGTGGGCAGCAGGGAACAAGAGACGCGTGTCAGAAATCCAGGCACTTCCTGATGAAGCAAGTGGCTATTCTGGGGGGGGCCACGTGGCAGGGACTGAGGGCAGCCCTCAGCCACGAGAAGCAAGGCCCTCGGTCTGACAACCGGGAAGGAACTGAACTTGCCTCACCACCACATGAGCTTAGAAATTGACCCGTCCCCGTCAAACCCCGAGGTGAGACCACAGCCCAGGAGACCTGGAATGCTGCCTGATGAGGGCCTGGAGCAGAGGGCCCAGCTAAGTGGTGTGCAGACCCCTGACCCACAGAAACCGCGACGTGGCAAACACGTGCTGTGCTGAGCTGCTAAGCTGTCATCACTTGTTAAGCAGCAGTAGCTGCCTGATACGGGTGCTGAGGAGAGGCCCACGCCGCCCGCTACAGGGCAAAGCACAGCTACCCCGCTGGGCGGTCTGCTCAGCGAACAACGGACCGGCTCACCAGCTGGCAAGCCCAGGTCTAGTTCAACCCCTTGTGTACCAGGTAAGGCCCAGAGAAGCAACCAACTCAGGGTCACACAGCAACCTCACTTCCTGTCACTCCTTTAGTGTCCCGGCTACCCCAAGCTTGGTGGCATCACTGAAAACACACCAGAGACCCGGGGCCACAAGGTGCCACGGGCTGCGGCCACCACCAGGGAGCCCTTACCTTCTCCCTCACAGCCGGCAGGAGAGCGTTGAAGCACGTGGCCAGAAAGACCCCACCTCCAAAGGTGTTGCAGAGTGAGAGGATCTTTTTGGAGCGATGGGCCTTCTCAAAATCCGTCTCGATGATCTTCACGGGGAGCAGGGAGCCAAGCAGCATGAAGAAGAACACGCCCACCATACAAAGGATTTTGGCCACCAGCAGCTTCATCATGGTGGCGGCCCGGGCTGCTGTGGTCGCTGCAGGGCCAAACCATGTGTGGGCGCACACTCCTGTCCCACGGCGTGCTACCGGGCCCAACCACGAAGCCGGGGGCTCATGCCTCCGTCCAGCCACTGTGAACGCCAGGGGCAACCCCGTCAGCTGTTGGAGGATTGAGCAGCTTTAGTGACCAAGCCCATCACCCCCCGTACTTCACTCCATTCCGGGCCTGGCCCACATCACTGTCTCCTGCAGAAAATTCGCCACGGCCGTGCTGTCCAATACGGCGGTCACGAGCCACCCTGTGCATCTGTTTAAATTAATTACAATTCCATAAAAGGCAAAGTTCAGCTCCTCGGTCACACTAACCACATGTCAAGTGCTCGGCAGTAGTGACCGCACTGGACGGCACGGACAGAGCCTTTCCACGGTTGCAGGACGTTCTACTGGGTGGTGCTGCTCCACTGGCTTCCCCCTGCCCTTCCATAAAACCCAGCACCACACCCTGTAGAGAAGGCTCCGCACCATCGGCCTCTGCTTCGCCTCACCCCACACGGGCCTCTGTGGTCCTTGAGTATGCCCAGCCCGTGCCTGCCTCAGGGCCTTTGCACCGGTTGCTTTCTCCGCCTGGAATACGTCTTTCCCCCAACCTCCCGATGAGGTCTTGTCTTTTGGGGTCACCGCCTTTAGGATCCCTTGCAAGACCTCTGCCCTATACTGTATGCCTCGTACCCACCAGGAGCCTGGTGCAGAACAGAGGCTCAGTAACCACTGCAAACCAACAGGTGAGCTAAAGCGTGTGGACCTCAGTGAGCCCAAGTGGAGCCGATTTCACCCTGGAAACCGCACCGTTAGTAGGAGGGCCCTTGGCTGCTCCTGCCCTGTGTTTCCCCCTCTACCCTCCCGGTCCCCACTGCCCACGCCCCACTTGAGTGAGGTCCTCAGGTCTCCGGGCAGATGCCACCAGCTGCAGAGGCCTCTCCCGCCCCCTTCCCGGCATTGAGTTCTGGCATCATTTGTGCGGGAAACTGCATAACCTGGAGTCATTGACTGAGCTCACGCGCTCGAGGCTGCGAGCTCCGCGGGGACTGGGAGTCTGTCTTGCTGAGGCTGGATCCCCCCGCACCACCCGCCGCACAGCCAGGGACGCAGGAGGGACCCAGGAAACACCTGCCGGTGTCCCGATGCCCAGGCTGTGCAGTGGCGGCAGGGGGTGGCCTGCACGCTCTCAACACCGGGGCTGATGGGCTGGGACGAGGAGGCAGGGGCTCGTTCATTCATTCCCCCATCGGGCACTTATTGAGCGCCTTCTGTGTGCACCGCGCTGCACCGGGCGCCCCGAGGAGGGCGAGGCCGAGCGGGCCCCACCCGAGAGGGAGCACTCGCGCTCCGCCTGGGGAGTCGGAAGCAAATCAGCACACATCTCGCCGCCAACGGGGGAACCAGCGGCGGGCGCCGCAGCCCGGCCTCGGCTAACGGGCGGCCCAGCCGCCGTTGCCGCGAACCGCCCCGCCCCGCTCCGGCGCCCAGCCCCGGCTCCCGGCCCCCGGTCCCGGCCCGCACGCACCTCCACCGGGCCCTCGCCCGCCCGCCCGCCGGCGCCGCCCGCCGCTCAACCGCCGCGCGGTCTCGACCCCACAGCCGCGGTCCTGTCCAGCCCCGGCTCCGCGCGCGGCAGCCCACGCCCCGCCTACGCCCCGCCCACGCCCCTGCCCATTAGCTACCCCGAGCGCCGCGGGGCCGAACGCGCCGTGTCATTGGCTACTGCGGCCGCCACTCAACCTGCGACCCCCCCCTCCCCTCCCCCGCCACCGGCACGGGAAAGTAGTTTCCTCTTGCTGAGCGGTAGGTACAGCCAGCAGGTGGCTCCGGCAGGAAACTCCGACCTTAGAGGAAAGGTTCCGACAGGACTTGGCTTCCAGAGCTGTCCAGGGGCGCCTGGTGCTGAATGCCGCTCCTATGGAGGCTTGGCCCGCGACGGGAAACCGTTTCCTGCGGGAGACTGTTCCTCCCCGAGCGTCCACCACGCCGATGCCCTTCCCGTCAGCTTAAGACGCAGATTCATCTGCTCAATATCCCTGCCTACTACGTATCAGGGCCTTTTCTAGAAGAACATCTGCGAGCAAAACAAAGATCACCCTTCCCGCCCTTTTGGAGCTTACATTCTAGGACAAGAGGCAGAAAATAATCAATACACATAATAAGTGATGGAATTATGTCGGAAGTGCTCTGGGATAATAGAACCCACAAGGGACTATGCTGGGTATGGGCTGCTATTTTAAGTAAGATGCTCAAATACGCCTCATAGAGAGATGTTTGAGCAAAGATGAAGGTGGAGAAGTTGGTTCAGTGGGTACATGGAGGCAAACCCTTTCACACATAAGGGACTGAGAGGCAGGTGTGTACAAGAACGTCAGTGTGACCAAAGAACAGTGACCTGGGGAAGTGTATTTGGAGATAAGAGGAGGTAGGTCACAAAAGGCTTTGGAGGGAAATAGGGAGCAATTGCAGAATTTTGATCAGAGACGTGACCGATACAATGTATTTTAACACAATCATTTGGTTATTGTATCAATGCTGCCAATAGGTCAATTAAGATTAAGACTGAAAATCGTTGATTTTTTTTGACAGAGAGAAGGTAACTAAAAAAAAAAAAAAAAAAAAGCGCTTGTTCCATGCCCTATAAAAGCAACCAGAGTTATGAAGAAGACTGTATTCATTTGTTAACTAAAATCTTATTGTCAGCCTACTATTGGGCCAGGCGTGGAGAGAGCTGCTAAGAATAAAGAGCAGGGAATGCTACAATGTGGATGGACTGAGGACACCATGCTCAGTGAGAGGAGCCAGACCCAGAAGGACACATCCCGCAGGACCCCACTCCCAGGAGGTCCCCAGAGGAGTCCTGTCCACACAGAGAGGAGAGGGTGGGAGCTGGGGCTGGGGCAGAGGGTGGGAGTCCGTGCCTCATGGGGACAGAGTCTCCATGTGGGCAGATGGAAAGTTCTGGAGACGGAGGGTGGGGGTGGCTGCACGACAGTGTGTGTGTGCTTCATGCCACAGAGCTGTGCACTTAAAGTTGTTAAAATGGTAAGTTTAATTTTATGTATATCTCACCACAATTTAAATTTTTTTAAATTAATGGAGTAAAAAACAAACAAAAGAATGACTTCTGTCTTCCTAGCACAACCTCTGCCTGCCTTGAAGAAAGAAGCTGAGATGTTGGAGAGCCCCCCACTGCAAGGAACTGAGGATGACCTCCAGGCAATAGTCAGCAAGAGACTAAGACCTCCAGTGCAAGAGCCTGCAAGGAACTGAATGCTGCCAACGACAACATGAGTGGTTTTGGAAGGGGGTCCTGTCCCAGGCCTGCCTTCAGATGGCTGCTGCCCAGTGGGCACCTTGATTGCAGACCTTGAGAGACCCTGAAGCTGAGGACCCAGAATGTATGAAATGCTATGAAAAGAAAGAGAGTTTTGTGTATGAATTAACCAAAGAAACTGGGGAGAAGTAGGGGCAGCAGAGCATAGTTGATGTAACAGTAGAAAAGAGCTGCCATGTTGGAGGAACTGGAAGGCTGGCTGAATGTTAGCGAGCAACAGGGAGGGGAGAGATTAGCGACAGTCCCACAGACCACGTTAGAGTTTGAGTTTTACCGTGAATGCAGTGCAATTCATTGAAGGGTGTTAAGCAGGTGAGGCTTGTAATCCAGTTTATCTCTTAAGGTGATACTAACGTCTGTGTAAAGACTGAATTGTAGGGAACCAGGAGACTGGTTGAGTCATTTGGGCGAGGATTGGTACTGGTTTAGGTAAGGGCGCTGGCAGCGGAGATGGAGAAGCCAGGATGGAGGGTGAGTTGACAGGACGTGGCACTGGTTTGTCTGGGCAGGTTGCAGGAGTAGGAGGTGTCAGGGTGACTTCTAGTTCTCTGGTTTGAGCAATTAGATGGCGTTGTTCACTAAAATAGGAAAGACTGGAGGAGGTACAGATATTGGAGGTGCTGGAAGACTGAGCTGGGCTTTGCAGAGATTAAGTATGTCCGTGAGTTCTTAACACTTAATGCCAATTTCTGCCTTCCTCATTGTAGGCACAAAATATGGGGTGGCTATTTGTTATCATTAGACAATTCATTATTATATTGTCTTTTCCTGGTTTCCGTAATTCACAACAACAAAAAAAGATTGTTTGTAATAAGTGCATACCAGGTAAATGCCCACAGGGTGACACCTTCCTATAGAAGAATTCATGATGCGCAATATTTGTTCATAGTTATTTAGAGAATGAGGCTGCTTGGAGAAGGATGTATTTTTGAAAACTTCCTAGGCTCCAAGACCTATGTATGAGCAGATATCTTCAGGGTACCATAGGAAAAAACCTGACACATCTGACCGCATTGTCTACTTCAAAAATCTCCCCTAGTGGAAGACACTGTGAATGGGCTTAAGAAACAAGATACGGACCAGAAGGAAATGCCGACGACAGACGACAGAGCGCTTGATAGAGAACAAACATACTAGAATAAAAATGGGAAAGGAGATGAACAGATGATTCACAGGAGAACAAATACAAGAGGGGAACAAATATTATGGAAACATGAAATAAAACCATTTTAACAGCTTTATTGAAGGATAATTGACACAAGGAATGACACATATTTAAAGTACGCAACTTGGTGAGTTCTGACGTATGTGTAATAAACCTGAGAAACTACCCTCACAGTCAAGAGAGTGACCATGACCATGACCCCTGCAGATTCCCTCCTGCCCCTGACTCCCAAGCATCTAGCATTCTGCACGGAGGCTCATTTGGGTAGTTTCTGGTGTTGGCCCTTGCTTAGGGCACTGCTCTGAGCATGCCTCTACTTGCCTGTGGGTGGCCATTCATATGTGTTGCTGTTGGGCATACGTCCACAGCTCGTATTGTACATCGGGGGCCCCAGGGGATGCAAACCCTTGCTTTTAGGACTTAATACAGCCAACTTTTCCCCTTTGGTGCAGGAGAAGAGTTAACACAGCCGACCTGAGACTGCTGTCCTGGGAAAGGCCAGCTTGCAAGGTGGGCCCTCAGTGGCAACTGAGAACCATACTCCAGGGGCTTCTGCCCTCCAGGGGGCTCGGGTCCCTGAACTGTCTGTGCAGACACGAGGTTCAGGCTGAGCGCCTGCTCCCCTCCCGGAGTCTGGGGTCCGGGCCCAAGCCGGGCAGAGGGGCCCGCGAGACCAACCCCCCCAGAGAACCGGCGCTGGGTCTCTGCCGGCCCCCTGGAGACCACACCTCACACACGCAGTCCCATTGTTTGGGGGAGCTAAGCGCGTCCTGTGGGACACCCCCGGAGAGGACTCTGGAAGCTCGCGCCTGGTGTCCCCGCCCCCGCCCCCAACGCCTCTGCCCTGAGCTCATTTGGCCTCCTGTCCTCTCTGTATAAACCACGGCCGTGGGGTCGACCGTCTGCTGAGCCTGGGGGTCCTCCTGGCACATCCCCGCGCCTGGGGTGCTCTTGGGGCCCCAGATGCAGCTCTTATGAACAGCACTTGCTTTGTTCATTCTAACCGCTCTGGTGTATTTGCCTTACATTATGGTTTTAATAGTGTTCCTCAGATAGCTAATGAAATCGAGCCTCGTTTCATACACTTACTGGCTAACTGCATACCCTGTTTTTTTTTTGAAAGACCTAAGTGTTTTGCCCACTTAAAAAATTGGGTTCAGGCGCCTGGGTGGCTCAGTCCGTTAAGTGTCTGCCTTCGGCTCAGGTCATGATCTCAGGGTGTGGGATCGAGCCCGGCATTGGGCTCCCTGCTCCACGGGAAGCCTGCTTCTCCCTCTCCCTCTGCCTGCCGCTCACCCTGCTCGTGCTCTGTCAAATGAATAAAATGGTTTTTTAAAAAAAGCTCTTTGAAAAATTGGGTTCTATTTTTCTCATGGATTTGTAGGAATACTTTATATTTTTGTGAAATATATATTGCAAATGGCCTCATCCACTCAGGCAGGCTGGAGACCCAAGGGAGAGTTGACCCTGTAGCTCGAGTCCCAAGGCCATCTAGAGGCTGAATTCCCTTGAGGAGAATTTCCTCAAGGGACCGGTCTTGTCTCTGAATGCCTTCAACTCGTTAGGCGAGGCCCACCTGCATTATGGAGGGTCCACGGTTCTACTCAAAGCCAACTAATTTAAATGTTACTCTCATCTAAAAAAAACACCTCCCCAGCAACATCTAAACTAGTGTTTGACCAAATATCTGGGTATTGTGGCCTGCCCAAGTGGGTGCATAAGATTAACTATCACAGTGTTGTGTTCTCTTTAAGAAAATTGGCCTTGGGGCGCCTGGGTGGCTCAGTCGTTAAGCGCCTGCCTTCGGCTCAGGTCAGGATCCCAGGGTCCTGGGATCGAGTCCCACATCGGGCTCCCTGCTCAGCGGGAAGCCTGCTTCTCCCTCTCCCACTCCCCCTGCTTGTGTTCCCTCTCTCGCTGTGTCTCTCTCTGTCAAATAAATAAATAAAATCTTAAAAAAAAAAAAAAAATTGGCCTACCCCAGGAGCACCTGGGTGGCTCAGTCGGTTAAGCGTCTGCCTTCGGCTCGGGTCATGATCCCAGGGTCCTGGGATCAAGCCCTGCACTGGGCTCCCTGCTCCGTGAGATGCCTGCTTCTCCCTCTCCCTCTCCCCCTGCTTGTGTTCCCTCTCTCGCTGTCAATTAAATAAATAAATAAAATCTTAAAGAAAAAAAATTGGCCTACCCCAAATCATATCCTAAATTTTCTTCTATGGTTTTTATAATTTTACCTTTTCCCCTTAGATTCCATTTTATCCACATCAAAACCAGGCACAACTAACCCATGGTCCTAAACACTGGGGGAGTGTTACCCTTTAAGGTGGTAATGAGTGTGGGGGCATGATGAGGGTGCTGGGTGGGCTCTGTTCTTGGTTCGGGTGCCAACCTTTGTGGAAATTCATCCAGCCATTTGCCCATACTCTGCACTTACACGTATGTATTTATGCTTTGATGAAGTGTAAGAAGCACAGTAACGAGAGAGGGAAGAATGGACCCCCCCCCCCCCAAGTCTACATGAGCTTCCAATAGCCACGAGCGGAGCAGAATCTGTGATTCTCACCCCGGAGGGGATTCGCATTCTCCGACCCCAGGATGGTGGCCCAGCGTCCTGGCTACAGCTTAGAATTCTGAAAGGACAGCCAGCTCTGAGAGCACAGCCCTGATCCCTAGGACCATGGCCATTTCTAGGCTTGAACCCCGAGTGGTTTCAGGATTAGATTAACCTCATTCTTTCTAGTCCTGATGCGGCACGCCGGCCGCCAGGGACGACGTGCCCGGGAGGCCACGGTGCTGCCACGCCACCTGCTGGCCCCAGCGTCTCCCAGTCCAGGGCCACTTTGGAATAGTTGATTTTCAGGATGGAGGGGGCGTGTTGGGAAAGCCGTCACCCAGCCTGGGGCAAAGCCTTGCTGCAGAGATACGGAGCCCTCCAGAGCGGGTGAGCAGATTGTTTTTGCTGGTGGCAGAGCAGTTTAGGACGTCTGTTTATCGGACACGTTTTTCTAGGGCCTACTGGGTGCTGGGAATGCCGCAGGGTGCGCGCTGCGGGGGGCTGAGCAGCTCCCTGGCCCCAGCCTCTTGATGCCAGGAGCCCCTCTGGCTGTGACAACCCCTGATGTCCCCCAGACTCAGCCCAGGCCCCTGGGGTCATAACTGACCGTGGGGGAGACCCCTTGCTTTTTCCTTCCTCGGTGTCCTGGGACTTAATCTGGGTGGGGCTCGCGGTCCAGGGCCGGGCTACCGTGCACAGAGGGTGTGGGCACAGAGGACAGACCCTGTGATTCCATCTATGGTAGCAGCAGCAGCCTAGCATCTCAAGGCCCAGCCTACTCCTGGAAGCTTTCTCCAAGTCACGACTTATGCTAACTCCGTCTTTAATTGCCGTTTTTTCCTTCCCCCTCAATGCACCTGACAGGAATATTCAGAAAGATCCTATTTCTACCTCGTGTGGGATCGAGCAGTAATTACCCACGACACACATCTCGTCAAGTCACACGGAGAAGCCACCAGCTTCGGGGATGAGACGTTGACAGCTACTCTTTTCTTCCCCTCTTCCCACTCCGCCAGCAGCTCCAACGGAAAGTTTCTGGATCTTTCCTGAACACTTAGGCTGGGTGTGGGGCAGAGGCCCTGCAGGGCTGCTCAGCGATGGACACGCAGGGTGGAAGGAGTGAGAGAACCTGGGCAGACCTGTAATGCACACGGAGGGGTTTCTGGAACACAGGGCTCGTGGCCCCGTGCCTCCCAGTGCTTCTGAGTGTGGCTCTCCAAACAGGCGCATCAGCACCACACGGGCTGCTCGTGCCAAGTGCAGAACCGACGGGGGCTGCTGAGCGCACTCAGGAGCACGGAGACCGGGCCTGCAGGGGCTGAGCCGCGTCCCTGGCCCCTCACCCCCGGACGCGGTCACGACGGTCACAGACGTCCCCAGAACCGGGACTGCCGGTGAGCCTGCTGAGGAACCCCACACGCCCCGCGAGACACACGTGCCTGCTCCCCCCTCCCCGGGAATCGATTCCTCGTCTGTAGGGGAGCGGGCGGCCCTCACACGCAGGCTGCCTGCACCACGTCCCTCAGCGCGGCAGGTGGCCCTGCAGGCTACCCCAGGGGGCGTGGAGGTACCCTCACGGCTCTGCCCGAGAGGCCAGGAGTCCAGGCTGGTCCCTGGAGTGAGTGTGGTGGGAAGCGAAGGTGTGGGAGAGACAAACTCCAGGAGCAGCCCAGAGGTTTGCTGTTTCTGGAATCATCCGCGACCCGACATGGGAACGGCTTCCAGCTGTGTCGTGTCAGCCGTCGACATGACCGACACCCGGCATACGCCTGAGGCGGGAGCCCCAGGCTGGGGGTTTCTGGAAGCTTGGGCAGGAGGGCCGGGGTGGCGCGAGAGGTCGAGGCCGAGCGGAGCAGAGGTCGTGATGTCTATTTATTCCCCACACGTTTTCTTGTCACCATGGCTAGCACTCGTTAGGACACATCTTGCCAGACGTGGGACGGACTGCGGGTGGCTGGCAGTGCCCGTCTTCCTACTAGTTACCTACGACACACACGTACTGGGTCTACCTCGCAGACGGCCCGGACCACCAGGGAACCTCACACGATCCAGATGCCAACACTGGCGCCCACAGACCCGACCCCCCTCGCCCATCCTGCCTGAGTAGAAGCCATGGGCACATCCAGGGTGGCCTCGTGTCCTGGGCAGGCTGGCATGCCTGCTCCCCAGAAGCTCTGGTGGCACCCGGGGCCCCTGCTGGCTCCCCAGCCCTCGACAGGACAGGAGAGCCTGCCAAGGACCCAGACAGGCCGGCCGGGCAGAAGGGCAGTGGGCTGGACTCCCGGCTGGAGACAGGCTGAAGGGTCACGATCTGCCCCTTGGGGTCTGTCGGTCATGAGTACTGGGACAGGAGGACCAGAGATGAGACACGTGTCCATCAAAATGCTCGACTGGAAGAAAAGTCCCAGTACCTGGTCCTGTGCGCCCCAGGTTGGTCCCACCCCTGCTCCCACCCGGGTCGCAAGGTTACGGGAATCGTCCTTTAGGAAAATGTGTCTGAAGAGCTCCTCACACGAAAACCCGCGGTCCGAGGGGCATGGCGGCCACCGGTGCCCAGACCGCGGCTGGCAGTGAGCTCACCCGAGCAGGGCGCGGCTGGGGAGGCCGAGGTTGGCCTACAAGTGGCTTCTCACGTCTCCTCTGAAGACAGACCGCGGGGGCTGCAGAGAGGGGCTCTGGGAGCCATGGGTGTCCCCAGCATGGCTCGACACAAAACGGGCTGCTTCCTGGAGAGTGGCCTAGGACGACCCCCGCCCCGGAACAGTCTAGAAAACACTTCCGTGACTGGGTTTTCAGGGGCTGGGAGAGATCAGTGCTGGTCTGCGTTCACAGCTTGCTGGCTCTGTTTCGAGAAGGGTCTGGGGGCCGTGGGAGACTACAAACAGGGAGGGGAGGGTGAAGGGAGTAATAAAAATCCATCTTAACATGCAGGTCCAGTTTCTGTTTCTTTTTCTCTCTTGGGTGGTCCGAGGGGAGAAGACAGCAAAATGCGAGACGGCTTCCAGTCGGTGGGAAGAAGCTGGCGGCACTGGGAGGGCTGGGGGGAGAAGACAGGAGGGCGGCGAGTCAGGTCGCTGGCCAGGCGGCCACGTTCACAGGCTGGGGCGGCCCCCGGGGGCCACAGCACCGCATTAGCGCGGACGCAGAGCATCCCCGCGGGCTCTGGGGCCGAGGATACCAAGTGCTGGCAGAAGTGTTTTGCAGAGAAGGTTACGACATATGACAAATGCAAAACTGAGGTCAACTAGGTTTTGTTCTTTTTTTTTTCTTTAGGAGTGCTTTGGGGGGGAAAAAAAAACGTGCCCAAATAATTAACATTCGTTGCTGCAGGTAAAGAGATCAAAATTGTTTTTCCTGCTGCTCAATACTTTTGGCTTTTAAAACTCTTAAAACTATTTTTTTAAGTTTATTTTTTTTAGTAATCTTACATCTAACACGGGGCTCGAACTCACAACCCCAAGATCAAGAGTCGTACCCTCCATGGACTGAGTCAGCCAGATGCCCTGTCCTTTGAAATCTTTAACAGAAAATCACGGTCAAAGGAGAAAGGAGAACAATGATGCCCAAGTCTCCTGGGTGGGAAAACCACGGTGCCAGGAAGCACATCTCCCAGGCACAGGATGAGTTTAGGGGCCCTGGGGGGGGGGGGGCGCGCTGATCCAGCCACGGCCACTGGGGCCCCCCAGGGACCCCCACTCTGTTTGCCAGCAATCCTGCCTCCTTAACAGCTGCTTCCAGCAAACACACACCCAGGGAACCCCGAGCGTGCAGCGCGAGGCGGGGCGGGGCAGGCCTGTCGGCCTCCCTCCCAGGGACCTCGCTGGCCACCGCTGTGGCTGCCCGGAGACTTTCCGCACAAGTGTGGCCTGGGAGCCGTGGGGGCTCAGCCCTCGTCTATACAAAACCTGCCGGAGTGACGAGCCCACCCACAGACGGCCGCCCGGAAGGAACAGGGTGTGAGTGGAAACACCTGGGAAGGGGCCTGATGATCCCCGACACGCCCCACCACGGAGGCCCTCCCGACCTCACGGACCCACGGCCCACGGGGACTCACTCACATGGCTGGTCACTCCTGCTGGTCGTCGTTGCTGGCACTGGGGGTCCGACTCCGGATCTGACTTCGGAGCTGTTCTATCAACTCTGGATTTTGCTGCTGCATCTGCTGGGCGAACTGCTGGCCGCTGCGGGACAGGCACGCCCAGGCTCAGTCGCGAGGCCCGGGGCATCCTCCTGGCCACTTCCTGGGCGCGCCCCCACAGGCAGCACGACTACCCGCTGGAGGATGCAGGGTCCAACGGAGAGCCCAGGGACATAGCACCTCCGTTGCTACGCTCATGGGTGGGCCCCCACCCCACCCTCGAGCCCCACTAGGCAGGTCTACTCACGCCTGGATGAGACTAGCCAGGTCATTCTGTGAGGGGCTGGTGCCGGGAGTCCCCAGGGGGTTGTGGCCACCCGAAATCATCCCGGACATGCTGCAAGGAGAGCCCACGATGTGACAGACAGCCCAGCCCGCCCATTCCCGCCAGGCCCTGCCCCTTCACCCACACGAGCCCCCCTGGGACCCAGGGCCTCCCCGGCCCACCCCTCTCTCTGATGGCGGCTGCTGTGAACTCCACCAGCTCACTTGGGAACAGCCTCTGTTTTTGGCTTAAAGACAGGGGTCTTCATCCAGGGTACATGAGGCCGTGTCTGGAATTGCTGGCCTGCCCCCACGGCGGCCTGGATGCCCCCGAGAGTGACCCGCCCTGACTTCAGCAGTGCTGTGGATGAGAAACTGTGCTTTAAGATTTGACCACAGCCTGGCAGTTCTTCAGTAAATTAAACAGAATCACCATGTGACCCAGCAATTCCGCTCCTGGGCGTAGACCCAGACCTGAGCCCACTACGCTCAGGGAGGGAACCAGACACAGAAGGCGACGTGGAGTGTAAGTCCACGTGGGTGACACGTCTAGAACAGGCTCATCCGCGGACGGGAAGGGGGCTTGCGGGGGCCGGGGGGGCTAGAAGGTGCCCTAATGGGGATGGGGACTCTTTTTGGGGTGATGGAATGTTCTGGAACTAGATGGTGGTGATTGCTATGCAAATGAATGTACTTAATACCACTGCACTATAAACCCTAAAATGGTTAAAACGGGTAAGTTTATGTTACATGCATCTTATCACAGTAAAAAAAAAATTCTAACCACAAGACCCAAAGGAGGCCGGCTGTCACTTACAGCTGCTGAACTTGGGGATTGTTCATGAGGTTTGATGCCTGCAGAAGAGAATCCGTCATCAGACGCGTGAGCGCCCGCACCCATCTTCTGGCTGCACACCAGGCCTGGTCGACGGCTTTCCCCTCCATCTCATCTCCCACGTTTTACCACTTTGATCCTGTCTGGGTCTTGTCCCTCCTTAGGACCCGTTTCAGGAAGAGGCCGAGCGGGACGGGGAGAGGGCCCCACCCGGCGTGGCTCACGGGGGCCTGGCTAACTTGCGTGAGGCGCCAGAGCTGAGGTGCTCACGGGCCAGCGTCTGCCCCGACCACCCCCCGGTGCCGCCACAGGCCCATGGCGGGAGCTGTGCGCTAACAACTACAAAACCCAGCCTGCGTGCCGACCCCAGGCGCAGGAGGTCAGAGGTGTGAGCACTACCAGGCTGAACCCCCCCCTGCCCTGTGCCGGCTCTGGTCCCTGGGGGCCCGGCCGGCCGTCCCATCTGCAGACTCAGTGCGGCCTCTGCCGATGCAGGAGGCAAGACGCCCCTTGTTGCCCTGAGGGGATTTCTCTCTTCCTGACGCATGGAGACCCTGGACCCTGAGGTGCGGTGAGACCACTCGGGGACATGCGCATGCGGGGACCAGCCCTGCACAAAGCTAGCGCTTCCGGCCTTAAGTCTCAGCGCCGGGAGGTGGTGCTTCCGCCTCAGGGGCATCCACCCGAACCTTGGGAAGCAGGTGCGGTTCTGCTGCGGCCAGGGTCTCCGCAGCGGAGGAGGAAACCGAGTGGGGGGAGGGCAGGCCGTTTCCCTGGGTTAGTTGGCTGGGGGAGGCTCGAGGGTCCTTTGTGCTCAACACTGGGTGGGTCTCACTTGGGGCAGTGTTGCCCCGGGACAGGGGGCGGTGTCTCGGACGGCTGTGGTTGTCACACGGGGGGGCGGGGGGGGGGGGCGCCGGGCATCGGGGGGGGGGGGCTGGGGCTGCTTCTCTGTCCCCCACGGCGCCCCGCTCAGGCCCCCAGAGAACGGCCCGGCCCAGAGTCAGCAATGCCCAGGCTGGGCAGCCCTGGCCCGCAACAGGCGGCCCCCATGGGGACGAGAGCGGTTACCATGCTCATGAAGCTGGGGTTGTTGAGCAGGCCGGCGATGTCAAAGCTGCCGACGCCTCCTGTCTGTGGGGATGAGAAGAGCCCTGGTGAGTGGTCACAGGACCATGGCGCTGGCCCCCAGAACAGAGACAGAAGATCCCACAGCGGGGCGGCTGGGATCCTAAGAGGCCGACGGCTCAGATGTCCTCATAACCCAGCAGCCAGGCCTTGCGGCCAGACGGTGCTTCATCAAGGGCATGAGCCACGGCACCGACCGCTTAGGAAAAGTACCGTGGGATGCTCTGATATCCTGGGCCCCTGCAGAGCCTGGAGGGCCCTCAGGGGTTACAAATTCCCAGAGAACCATCACCCACCAGTCCACGGCCCACACCCCCAGCCCTCCTCCATCAGGCTCTCACACTCAGGGCCACCACCCCCTGCCCTGACCGCCCCAGAGCCAGGTGTCCGACAGCGAAAGCTGGCCCCTGTGCCACGGACTCTGCTGAGAAGACGCATCTAGCCTGTCCTAGGCCTGCATCCCCTGCCTCACCCGTTCCTTCCTATGGAAACCGCAGTAAGAAAACTGGCCCACATTCCCCTGCTCCCACCCGCTCCCTTCCCCAGGGCCGCTCACAGGACTGGGCGTCTCTCTCAACTTCAGCTCGGCTATCTTGAGGTTCGACTTGTAGGTCTCGTTGTCAGGATCCAGCTCCAAGGCCTTCTTGTAATAGGCCACGGCCTCGGTGTGCTTGTTCAAACTGGAGAGCGCGAGGCTGGGGGAGAGACACCAGCGCATGGAGGGGGCCTGGGAGGCTGCCCGCCACTCCCAAACTGCTCCAGTGGTCACTGTGGCCTAGCGTCTGGTGGGGACGGTGGGGACGGCCCACAAGGGCTGGGGGCGCTGAGAGGATGGGTGTATGAAAAGAATTCAAGGGCACAAGTCCACACAATAGGTTTGAAGGCCCAGAGGAGGGGTGCAGAGCAGAGAGCAGGGTGGTCGGACGTGGCTGGTCCTGTTCTTGGCACAGACCTTCTAAAACCCGAAACTGCCCAAATCACAGGCATCTCCTGGTTTTCATAATGACCCCCTTTGATCACACCCGAGTTTATGCCTAGGAGGTGACTCAGGATGGGGCTGGTGGCCAGGAAGACCAAATCTGGGATTTGAGGGGGGACCTCGTTACCCCCAAAACTCCGGGAGGGGAGAAGGCTGGAGAGCAGGCTGTAAACTGAACAATGAGATGTGGAGAATGTCCCCATTGGTGAAGGCATCACACCCCACTCTAGGGGGCCAGACAGAGCTCCCACCCGGGGACCCTCCTGGACCCTGCCCTGTGGAGCTCTTTGTCTGCATCCTCTGCGATGAACCGGTACGCACAGGTGTATTTCCAACAAACCACTGGGGCACAGGAGAGCGAGCGGTGGGAACCCGATTTACAGCAGCTGGGTCGGAAGGAGGGGAGGCCCAGATTTAGGACATGTGAGTGGGGCCGAGTCCTGACTCTGTCTAGGCAGAGGATCAGGACTAAAGCAAACTGCTGGACACCCGGCAGGTGGTGGGGCTGGGCGTGTGGGAAGCACCCTGAATAGGAAAAGGGGTAACAGCCGGATGTGGGGGGTGGGGCAGCCCAGGAAGGTAGAGACGGTGTGGCCCCTCCCGGTCCCCCCGGGGCACTCACCCCATCCTGCCGTAGGCTTTGCTGTAGGACGGGTCTATGCAGATGGCTCGCTCACAGTCCTGCACGGCCCCAGTGTAGTTCCCGAGTTTGCTGTAGGCCGCCGCCCTGGGGAAACAAAGCAGGGCAGGCAGGGCTGCGGGGCTCACTCGCTGCTGAGGAGGAGCCTTTTGGGGAGGAGCATGGGCTTCCCCATGTGTCAGGCGGGGGTGGGGGGGGACAGGCCAAGGGCTTTTGTCTGCAGAGCACCTGTGCTGGGGACTGGGACAGCCTTCTGGGGAAACTGAGGCTGGAGGCAGAGCAGCTTGCCTCAACGATGCTGCAGACACCTGGCTGTGATGGGACGAGGATCTGAACCCCAAGTCCACGGGCTCAGCACCCAGGCTCTGCCCCTTTTCTACGCCAGGGAATAAAATCGGTTAGACAGTAACCGATCCGTGAGACCCGTCCAAGCTCTCAAGGGTCTCCTCCCATGCGAGATGGGTTTTTGGACAGTTTCAGGTTTTAATATTGTACTTTGCATTTCTCCCAGGTTTTGAAGTGCAGAAAGGCGTCTGATAGAAAACACTGAGCGGCCGGGCTGGTGGAGGGTGTACGGGATTCTCGAGGCTATGTGTGCGACCTTCCTGTCAATCTGTTTGTGTTACTGCCCCAGAGAGTCAAAATAAAGAAACCAAAACGACAAACAGTTCCAGCCTGGCGTCAGCGTGGATGACGTGCGGCACCCCCCTCCCCAGTATCCACCGCTGGGTCCCGGGGCCACCCTGCGTCCCACGTCCCACTCAGTCCCTCTCGTCAGCACAACGGCCCGTCCTGGGAGGCCGCGGGAGAGCGGAGGCAGCTCTCCCTCTAAAAGGACCAGCCGGACGCGGCCCCTCGCGGCCAGCAGCCGCGCCGCTGTGAACGTTGGCGTGGAACATCACCTGTGGTCTGGCTTATTTCCTTGCCGCAGCATCCGTGCAGAACGCGGCCCCGATTTTAATTCTAATGCCATGCTCAGCTCCTGTGGACACCAAGCTGGCCGCCTGCCGCTGATCTGGGGCTCTGGCTGAACAACCCCCAAGTGACAGTACAAACGCTTCCCCCGTGTGCGCCCGGCCAGTACCTGTTACAGAAATAGACGGCGTTGGCCGGGTTCAGCTCGATGGCTTTCCCGTAGAAGTGCACGGCAGCTTCAAAGTTCTCTACTTTCATCTGCTCGTTTCCTGAAGAGAGAGAAAGAAGAGCGTACGCCCCGCTGTTCCCGTCAGGCCCGAGGGCTCCGAGGCGTCAGTCAGGCCCGGCTCTCCTGGGGTTTTCTCTGAAGATGTGAGGAGACTCTGGGGGGCAGGTTGCAACACTCAGATGTAGGCTCGGGGGTGGGGTTTGCGTCCGGCATCTTGTGGGTTCTGGCCTGAGCCACACTCTGATGACTGTCACTGCTTCAGTTGGGACACTTGGAGACACAAATCTCTAATACTGTCGTTTTTGCTCCTTCTTTCGGAAGTAACCAAGTTGCATGAAATCTACTTCAAATAATTCAGCAGTTTTTAAATATTCATAGGTGTCTATCACCACGATCTAATGCCAGAACATTCCACTTCCCCAAAAAGAAGCACTGACCCTATCAGTAGTTATCCCCCACCCCCTCCCCAACCTCTGACACACACTCACTCATTTCTGTGTCCGTGGACAAGCCCGTTCTGGACGTGTCACCCACGTGGACTCACACCCCACATGGCCTTCCGTGTCCGGGTCCCTCCCTGAGCGTCCCCGCCCCCATCAACGGTCACTCCCCACCTTCTCCCCAGCCCCCTGCCCCCCGAGCCCCCTTCCTGTCCGTGGATGAGCCTGTTCTGGACGTGTCACCCACGTGGACTCACACCCCACGTGGCCTTCCGTGTCCGGGTCCCTCCCTGAGCGTCGTGGGCTCGGGGTCCGTCCCCGGGGCCGCGTGTGTGGGCGCCTGGCTCCTGCTCGCGGCCGAGGGACGCTCCAGAATACGGATAGGTCACATTTTGTTTATCCTTTTTGCCACTTTAGGGACATTTGGGCTGTTCTACCTTTTGGCTTCCGTGGACACACGCCTGCATCTCTCCTGGGCCCACACCTGGGAGGGGAGCGGCTAGGCCACGAGCCCACCATGTGACCACCTGGGAGCTGTCAGGATGCCTTCCACGGCGACTGCCCCGGCCACGTTCCCACGGGCTGCACGTGGGGCTCCGCTTGCGGCACATCCTCGCACCTGTGTGCGGTGCGCAGCTTCACAGCAAACCCCCCCCCCGCTGCCACATCCCTACGGGCCAGCCCCCCCCGCCCCCCTCCCCGGCAGTCCAGGCGGGTGAGGTGCCTGGTGGGGATGCAGATGGTCTTGCCTCACCTTCAGTTTTGAGGCGCTCTGCCTCAGCCGAGTCCTCCTCTGAAGGTGGAGTTCGCTCGGGGCTTCTCAGGTCCTGCAGCACTTCCTGGCCCCAAGGCAAAGACGAGCTGTTTAAGGGGCAGCGGGCAACCCTACCGCTTTCCTCCTGCTCCAGGGCTGCCCCAGAGGGCAGCTGAGCTCCAACGGGGAGGACCTCAGGCCAGGGTGGCCGGGGCGGAGCCCCCCACTTCCCTGTCTGCAAACCGGGAACCACGCTCCACGGCGCGCAGCCTGGGAGAGAGTGTGGGCCCCACACAGGTGCTCCGGAGCCCTCGGCCACTCGTGCTGTTACTTTTGTTCTGGGAAGCCCAGAGACTCACCTTGCCCGCAGCAGCTGCTTCAAATATTTCCGGAAGAGTCTGAGGGAGAGCGAGGTCGCGGTCTTCAACAGTCACCCCAAAAGCAGTCTCCAGGCACTGGATCGCAACTGGGAGGGAGACAAAGGCATTTTCTTCTGAACGCAGCCCAGACTTTAGGACTTTGGGGCTCAGAGGGAGTCCCTCCCCTGAGAAACCCAGGTCAACGGCCTGGCACCTGCTGCCGAAACGCCACCTCCCACCGTGTCACTGCGAACTGAAGCAGCTGGATGCCAAGGCGCTGGTGGCGGGGTCCGGCCTGGGCTCCTAGCCCACCCAGCCCCATGCAGGTTCCAGCGGCCGTGGCTGCCCCTCCCTCTTTGAAGAGAGAGCCTTTCCCCTCTCCTCAGTGGAGTTGCACACGTGCAGTGGTGGAGAAGGTTCCGGAACTGCCCCTCGACGAAAGATGGGGAGATGACCAGAACACCTGCAGGATGCTGGGCCCGAGGTGACGGGGGCTGGCTACGTGTGGCAGGAAGGAGGGAGGGCAGTGGGCCCACAGGTACCTTCCAAGCTCTCCTGGGCGTCGGATGAGAGCCCCCCATGCCGGAGCTGGTCGTGCAGGAACCGGATGATGGCGTAGGCCAGGCGCTTCTTGTTATCCATCTTGAGACAGGAAGAGAACGCCCTGGGGTTTTCACGATCTGCGGACCCAAGCCAAGGGCGTGAGAAGCACAGATGGGGGGCATGGGTGCTGCTCAGACAGCACCCCTGGACTGCTGGGCCTGGCTCACCAGGCCTGCGCCAGCCCCAGCCCCAAGGAAGCCACTTTAAGCACAAGTGAGGGCGGTTATGACCCCATTTCACAGATAGACACTGAGGCTCCCTCGGGCAGGTGGAGTGTTCCCAGCCATCCTGCCTCCTTACGCTAAAGAAGGCCACGTGGCCTTGGCCGTCACCACCCCTTCACAGATTCAGTGGCACACAGGGACTCCCAGGGATGCAGAGGGCCAGCCCGCAAGTGCTAGTCCTGCAGGTCTACGAACCCCAAGTTTTAGCTAAGCACAAGCCAGACCCCAGTCCCACCTGCTTCTCCACTCGGACTGAGAAAACAAACTGACGGTTCTCCAGGTCCTGATACCCCCGAGGGACATGAGGGGGTTGGACAAGTATCGTGGGGGGGGGGGGCAGGAGCGAAGGGGCCCAGAGTAGACCAAAAGGCCCCAGAGGCCCCGAGCCCTTTCCAGGCCGTCCGAGGGCCTTCTCTGGGTCCCTCCCAGGCCAGGAGTGATCCGGCCTCAGGGGCTCTGGGCCATGTCTGGGTACGTCTGTGGTGCTCTTGGCATTGGGTGGACCTGCTGCTCAGCCCCCGGCTCCCAGGATGCCCACACAATGGAGAACTATCCGGCTCCAGCGTCAGCAGTGCCCAGAGGAGAGCCCTGGTCTGGAACATTCCGGGGGTGAGGGGGGTCTGCCACCTGAGGGTCCATGATGGATCAGGCACGTCACGACACCGTCTCATCCCCCTCCACACCGTGACCTCCACGGCCACTCCCGCTGACAGAGGCAACAGGTTGGCGTGGGGGTCTGGGAGAAGCGGCTGGCCCAAGGCTGCTCAGGTCCACCTGCACAGCCGGAACCTGCAGCAGGAAGCACCTCGGTCTCCCGAAAACTCCTCCAGTGGGGTGAACAGCCTGTGCCCCATAGAAAACGAGCAGCAGGCCTCCTGACCACATTCTCATGAACCTGTTACCAGCCACGATGGTTAAACGAAGTCGGGAAGAGTCCGTCATGCAGCCCCAGGCTCTCCACCCTGAGATGGGGTCAGTACAGGGCGGGGTCACCGCCACTGGGCAAGGGCAGTCAAGACGCTTGGTGCTGGCCGTGTGCAGAGCTCGGTCTCTGGTTCACGGGAATCTACGTCCATCGACAGCTGCTTCTTAAAGTGAGGGAACCAGGCACAGAAGGCCACACGGGGTGTGATTCCACCGGGATGTGGGACATGTCCAGAACAGGTTCATCCACGGACGGGAAGGGGGCTTGTGGGGGCTGGGGTAGAGGTGGGGAATGATAGCTGATGGGTACAGAGTTTCTTTTTGGGGTGATGGAATGTTCTAGACTTAGAGAAAGGTGTCGGTTACACAGCAGTGTGAATATACCAAAATCCACTGAATTCTAAGGCATGTGAATTATACTTCAATCTTAAATAAGGGAGAAACTTAAAACACCTGTGTTCCGTAAAGCAGGCAAAGTAATTAAAGCTCTTTGAGGATGGTAATGTGCTTCCCATTTCTGGACACAAAGCCCCTTTATCTAGCAAGTGCCTTTGGCCGGAGAGCCTCCCTAGAACTGGAAGGTCTGGGATCAGGATGGGCCAGTGCCCGGAGGACGAATGGCCAGTCCCAGACCACAGGACCTTAGGGGCAATAGAGGGGCCCACAGAGATCAACCACCACAACCCACTTCTTTTGGGGGAAGCAAAGCTCCAAAAGGAGTCCTGGTCCCCAGCTGAGAGGGTATAGAGAGTAAACCAGTCAGCCTGCTGACCACCAAACCTAGGAGAACAGACTAAAATGTCAAACTGTTCACATCTTAGATATCTGTTTCGGCAGCGGCATTATTTACAGCAGCTGACAGGCAGACACGACACCAGCGTCCGTCCATGGATGAATGAATAAACACGGTGCAGTCCGTCCCCACGCGGGAACACACTCCAGCCTTAGAAAGGAAGGGACCCTGACACCTGCCACGACGTGCAGGGACGCTGAGGACACTGGGCTCAGTGAGAGGAGCCAGACCCAGAAGGATACATCCCACAGGACCCCACTCCCAGGAGGTCCCCAGAGGAGTCCCGTCCACACAGACAGAGAGGAGAGGGTGGGAGCCGGGGCTGGGGCAGGGGGTGGGGAGTCCGTGCTTCGTGGGGACAGAGTCTCCATGTGCGGAGATGAAAAGTTCTGGAGACGGAGGGTGGGGGTGGTCGCAGGGCCATGTGAGTGTGCTTCATGCCGCTGAGCTGTGCACTTAGAGATGGTTATGACAGTAAATTTTGTTATGTATATCTTATTAGAAATTATAATTAGGCGCCTGGGTGGCTCAGTTGGTTAATCATCTGCCTTCGGCTCAGGTCATGATCCTGGAGTCCCAGGATCGAGTCCCACATTGCATTGGGCTCCCTGCTCAGTGGGGAGTCTGCTTCTCCCTCTGACCCTGCCCCCTCTCGTGCTCTCTCTCTCTCTCTCAAATAAATAAAATCTTAAAAAAAAGAAATTAGAATTTTTAATTAGAATTAGAAAAAGTTTTGTTTTCTTTTGTTTTCTAAGTCTGAGGTCCTCCCCTTCAGATGTACAGTCCCAGGACCCTTTGTATGTTGTGTTCTAAGTTAGGCCTTGAGGGTCACATCTGGGCAGCTGCCTGTGGACAATGAATCTTGCCTTCTTAAGTCATGTAAGTGCCTACACCCCACCTACGGGTTCCAGGCACCACTTCTGAGCCTGGTTCCCTTCCCCTCCCCTCCCATGGGTCACTCACACTGGGCTTTGTGTATGCGTGTGTGTGTATGGGAGGACAGGGCTTGGTCTTCTCTCCCAGGGAATGAATGCAGGTCTTGATGGTGATGTGTGCTCACTTAAGAGTGGACTGAGAAAGGAAGTCTGGTCTTCAGCAGACGTTTCCTGCCCTCCTGGTCTGAGTGGTGAAGATGGGGGGAGGGGAGTGTATGAAACTATTGAGGTTCATGGAGGCAAGGGTTCAAAAAACTAAAGACCAAGTCACGCTCCTTTCTGGCATACTTCCAGTCCTTCCCATGCCCCCAGATCTTGGAGCCTCAGGGCATTTGCACATGAGGATCCCCTGCCCCCAAAGGACTTGAAGCACTCTGGCCTGATTTCCCCAGCATAAGCTCTCACTGCCTGCTTCCTGGGCTTCTCCTGATCTGTTGCTTGGTCTTCTCTCAAATGCCAGCCCCTCCAATGCAATTCACTGTCAATAAATCAGAGTCCCCTGGAGCCTGCCCTGGGCCTGGCATAGTGATGACAGGCCAGAAAGGCCTGATTTGCCTGGGTGGACAAGAGCCTGGAGTCATGTCTTAGGGCCAGCCATCTTTGCCTGAGGCCGGTTCCACGTCACCTTCCCCACCCTAAGCTAAAGAATGCTCTTTGTCCCATCTCAGAGAGTTGCAGCCAATACCCTCATTTTTCTCTTCTATAAAATGGGATAACAGAGGTGTCCTTACCAGCTGTTACAAGAATTCGTGACTTAACGTAGAGTTTCTCTACCTTGGCGCTACCAACATCAGCGGCTGGATCATTCTCTGCTGGTGGCGGGGGCGCATCCCTGGTCTCCGTCCAGTGTGCCCTGAAGCAAGGGGCAGAATCTCCCCCCCCAGGGTGAGACCCCTGGGTCAGGGGGTTTCACTGACCCCCAGGAGACTGTGCTCTGTAACCATCTGACTCCTGAGGTCCTGGGATGCTGCACATGTTGAAATATACACACTGTGTCAGAGGGAGAGAGGGGGTGACTCACAGACGCTGGGGTCGCCCTGGTTTGTACCCTCTGACCCCGGGGGATTTACTCTGGTGTCCAGCGTGAGCAGGGACCAGACTCAATATTTTTCCGAATAATCACTGCAGGGTCTCTCCCACTTGGCCCTAATATTGGAGGCAGGTCACTCTCTGTGGGGGCGTCCTGAGCACTGTAGGGGTTCAGCAGCATCCCTGGCCACACCCCTTCAATGCCCCTCCCCACAGTGGTAACAACCACAGATGTCCCCAGACATGGCCAAACCACCCAGCTGAAAACCACTGAAACTCCAAGTGAGAAAAGTAAAGGCTCTAAATCAGTACAAGTCAGATTTTTCTGGCCCAAGAACTTTGATGCAAACTTTCTGGAAACTTTCTGTTTGCACATTTTGGGCTTCAGCCCTGCAGCAGAGGGAGCCTGGGTCCACAGCCGAGGACTATGTCCCCAAGGTGTGAGAAGGAGCCAGCAAGGCATTTCACACAGGTGGTCCCACAGAAACTCTTGCTTCCTTGCGAGACAGTTTGTGAATCTTACTTCCACGTATGGCTTTTGAGATGAACCACCTTCTGCTCTCCACAAAGCTGGGCCCAACAAAACACGAAGACAGCACTTCTCCTCGACTCCTACCAGGCACCCGGACCCTTCTGAACAATCACAACTTGTAGGGTTTTGGCTGCTGGACAAAATTCTCAGAGAGGGCCCACTCTCTGAACAGTGAGTGCTTTATGAGCTCTCAGAAAGCACCACCGAGGTGCCAGCCGCACAGGGTGCTCGGCAAGCCTAGCGAGGGTGGAGTAGGGGCTCCTGGGGCCAGCTCCTCCGGTGGTCTTCACAATCCCTCCCGGATCTCAGTCCACCTTTTCGTTTCCACATTTAAAAACAAAAACAGCCTCTGCTTCTTTTATTTCCCTGCCCAGAACTGGTCAAAGGGAAAAAATGGCATGCCTCACTAAAATGAGCGACCTCTCACCCACCTTGGACGGTGGAGCGCCCGCTGCTGAGGGCTGCCTGCCTCCATCCTGAGCCCGGACCTCTGCTCACAAACAGCAGTGTGCGAAGCCTGGGCTCCAGTCCTCTCTCTCATCCTAGCCCGCCCCTGGTGTCTGAGCAAGGACTGTCCCGAGGCTTGAGCCCACGACCCCCATCAAAGCCTGTTTCTTCTAAAATGCCGCCAGAATGCTCTGCATGCTTAAAAACCATCAAAAGTTCCCTGAAACTTCATGAGTGTGCATGTGATGCCTTTCACCAAACTCTCAGTGGCTCCGCTCAAACACAACTGCTCACCTTTCCTCCAACCCACCTGGAAACTCTTAATTCCCTTCAACACTGAGCTGCAAAGATATCTCAGACAGAGCTAGCTGCCCGTTATTTTTTGGCAAAGTCCAAGTACCAGCCTTATCAGCAGCCCAGAAGGCTTTAAAACTGTCATCTGTCTCCCGCCCTCACCCAGACTGTGAGCACTGGACAGACATCTTCCCTTTCAACTGCAGCACTCAGCAGTGTCTGATCCATATGGTCTTGGGAAAACATTAGATCCCTGTCAAATTGAGAGCCACCCGACCAAGTTCTCTGGGAAGACCAGAAGAGACAACAAACCTTGGGTCTTGCCTACCTACCAACAGTTCCCTTTATTCCTTCAACCCCCTTGCTGAGCATTTCCCACAGGGGCTAGCGTTGGGTCTTGGTAAAAAAAAAAAAAAAAAAAAAACTGGGGCGCCTGGGTGGCTCAGTCGTTGAGCATCTGCCTTCGGCTCGGGCCATGATCTCAGGGTCCTGGGATCGAGCCCCGCATCGGGCTCCCTGCTCGGCGGGAAGCCTGCTTCTCCCTCTCCCACTCCCCCTGCTTGTGTTCCCTCTCTGTCAAATAAATAAATAAAACCTTTTTTAAAAAATTAGTTTTGGGGTACCTGGGTGGCTCTGTCGGTGAGCGTCTGCCTTCGGCTCAGGTCATGATCCCAGGGTCCTGGGATCGAGCCCCGCATCAGGCTCCCTGCTCCGTGGGAAGCCTGCTTCTCCCTCTCCCACTCCCCCTGCTTGTGTTCCCTCTCTGGCTGTCTCTCTGTCAGATAAATAAAATCTTTAAAAGAATATGTAAGCTCAAAGTTAAGACTATAGCTCACAAACTGGGGCAGAGTTTAACCCCGTTTACAGTTGCTCACCCTTCCTGAAAGACTGAATTATAAACCTCAGGTGAAATCCTTGGCGTGCTGAGCACTTTCCAGGCCCCGAGCTCAGTGCAGTGCATGCAATCACTTATGGAGGGGGTCAGTGATCATTTTCTGAAAAGGGCCACAGGGCTTTTGTGGAAACCACTCAACTTTGGTTTTGTGCAAAAGCAGTCACAGGTTTTGTGATGAACTGCGCCCACAAAACTTCATTTACAGGAACAGGCTGCAGCTGGATTTGGCCCCCTGCTCACAGTCGGCCGAGTCCCTGGGTTGTTTATGACAAACCCCATTGTACAGAAGGAAAAACTGAGGTTCAGAAAGATGGGGGTGCTACCCGAGGTCACCCAGCTTAGAAGACACAAACCAGGAATTTTGAGCCCAGCAGTCGGGACTCCAGAGCCTCCTAAACTCCGAAGTGCCCTTTCCTCTCCCCACAAAACCTGTACGTTTTCTTGAGTCCATACCCCACCCCCTTGTGCGCAGCTCATGCCGGTGAAGAAGCACTGGTCTAGAGGAAGGTTTAACTTCCCCACTGTGGACACTGCAGACGGTTCTCTGCAGGGAAGTCCCAGGCACTGCCTGGTTAGGCAGCATCCCTGGCCCCCACCCACTTGCTGCCAGGAGTATACCCAGTTGTGGCCACAACAAATGACCCCCAGACATTACCCTGTGTCCCCCAGGGCGATAAAACCACTGGTCTGGGGAGAAGAAAAGCAGACAGACCAATCAGAGATAGAAAACCAAAGGAAATCCTACGGGATGCAGACTGCACGTTTTCTGACACCTAATAAACCAGCCATTCTCTAGTAAACTCTTAACAAGCACAAGGAACCTGAGCAGAGAATGTTCTGCTTATTTAACTTCACAGAGAACCTAGGAAGCACGTTCTTCTAGGGTCCCTGTTTTAGAAGAAAAGCGCTGCTCAGAGAGGGAAGCGATCTGCCCCAGCTCACACAGCCAGTGAGAGGAGGTGGAGCTGGTCCTCAGCCCCAGCTCCTCCCCACCTCTAGCACAACCGACAGAAGACCCGAGCTGTGAAAGACCTAACAGCCGCTATTAAGCTCTCACTTTGCGGGGGGCCCTGCCGCTTTAATCTTCCCAAGACCCCCACCTCCCACCCCACTCAATCTGGCAAGGACCGTGACGACGCCCGTTTTACAGCGGAGGAAACTGCGGCTCCGGGAAGCCAAGAGGCTGGCCAGGTGGAGAGTGGCGGCTCTGGGACAGGACCCCGACCTGCGCCCCACGAACGGGGTCCCCATTCAAAGGGACTGTGTTTCTGGGCAGCAGAAGACACCCTCACTGCTTGCGGGGCGTTTTCACCTCCCGCTGTCCACCCACGGGCCTGCGAAGCAGCATTTCCCGGGCCTGGGGTCCGGGGGAGGTTGACCAGCGCCGGCGAGGGCCTGCCCGACGCCACCCTTCCTCAGTTTCCCCTTCGCGCCGCCCACTCACAGCAGCCAGCTGATCGCGGCGACCCCAACCCCAAACCAAGCTCTCCCCCCGGCCCTGGAACCGCGAGAGCTCCGAGCCGCGGACCCCAAGCCCAACCGGCACAACGCCGGGCACCCCCCTCCACGACTCACCTCTGAAGCGGCCGAACGCCGACCCACCGACGGCTGCGCCTGCGCACCGCGGCGCTGCCCGGCCCCGCCTCCGGCCGCGACGCCTGCGCGGAAGGAGCCGGCTCCCGTTGGGTTTTATTCTGCGCAGGCGCGTTAATTATCGAGGCGGTCGTGGGGAGAAGTGACGTAATTTAGAGGTGGGGGGAGAGCTGGTCGTTAGGGCAACTGACCTCTGCGACCGAACGGAGGCCGGAAATCAGGAGCGATTTCCCCTCTCGAGCGGGAATGGAGCGGTGCATGGTGGGACGGTGGCGGACTCCGGCGCGTTCCGCAGAGCCGGTCACATGGCACCGAGCCGGCCACGTGGTGTTGCTGTGTCCGGGTATCCGGCGCCCGGAGCCGCACAGGCGCTCTGTGAATGGGAGCGACTGTTACCCGCAATCTTTTACACTTACCCAGCCATCCACCCACAAACGCATTCTTTCATTCAGTCAACGCACAAGACGTAAAGGAACGCAAACATGTATGTTTAGAGCAAGTGCTTAATAGCGAACAAGTATTTACTGCAAACCAACTGTAAAAACCAGGAAAGTGTTCGCTCCCATTACCTTGTACCGGGGTCGACGAACTACAAACTAGTACACTAGGACGTAGACGAACCCTTTTCACCTGATGGCAAGCTCTATAAAGAAAAAATGGCGTGCCGGGACTATGATTGGGGAGGCAGGTGGGCCGGGATGGTTAGGGAAGATCCACCTTGTCGAGGTGGATTTGGAGGATAAGGGAAAAAACTCCAGGTACGGAAAACGGCGAAAATGAAGATTAAGTAGGATAAAGCTTGGTGGGCTTAATAGAGGGTGAGTGATGAGGAAGTTCCCTAGGATGACTCACAACTGATCACCGTTAGTGTTGAAGTTGCAAGAAGGGTTCTCCTAATTCACTTTTATCCTATTTAAACGCATGCATGTTTAAAGCCTGGTGTTCTTTAATTTCTTTTGCAGAAATAAGGGGAGTGGGTGGTTTTTTGGCCATTTTGGCTCTAGTAAATTTTCCTGGGCCCCTTACTTCAAGATTTTGTTTGTTTTAATGGACTTACGATAGTTACAGGGTAGGATACTGCACCGTTTAAAAACACCTGTTGTTTGAAGTCCCGGATTCATTTATTGAAGCTTTCTCGATTTTTTAAAAAACTGCCTTTCATTTAATTGATTCACCGGATTCTGCTGATATACGTGTCCTGCCTATATTCGTTCGATGCTAGAAGTTGGGTAGGATGCTGGTTGGGAAAATCTACAAAAAGCGCCTGAGATCTGGACGGTAAGGGGTTACTAACGTGACGCCCTCAGGTGCGGGAGAAAACCTGCAAAATTAGCGCAATACAGTTATAAAAGTAGAAAGGGGGCAAGCACAAATTAATACGAGAGCTAGAAGCCCAGGCAGAGAAATCCAGGCAGAAAGACCCGCAAGTACACAGGATTCTGGGCGCCAGCTGTGTGTGGTTTCCATGGAAACGTCCCTCCCGGGCCTCCCCGAAGGTTCCGCCCCCCTCGCCGCCAGAGCCAATGACGGACAGGGAGGGTTCTAGCGCGTGCGTAGAGGGCGTCAGCCTTCCAAAGCACCGCCTCGCGGTGTGGGCGGAGCTGGGGCGCGCGTGCGCCCTGTCCTTCGGCGCACGCGCCCTCCCAGCATTCAGCGGGCGCGCGGGCGGCGGGCACCTCAGTCCCGGCTGCTGCGGACCGTGAGCGGACGGAGGCAGCCGGCCGCGGCAGCTGAGGCACCGCGACGCGGACCAGGTGGAGGGAGGGGCCGCCGGTGCACACCCGCCCGCCATGAAGCCCCCCGCAGGTACCGGCTGCTCCTCGGAGCGGCCCCGCTGCCCGGACCCGGGCGTCCCCTCCATCCTCGCGCCTCCCGGGGTCGCGACTCGGGCCTAGGAGCGGAGCCCAGTGACCCTCGAGGGGCTGGAGCCTGGGGGGGATGGGTCGGCGAACCCGGGACCCCGCCCCCTCGGCGGCCGAATGAATGAACCAGCTTTTCCAGCGCTTCACTCATTCAGCCAACTCCGTGCGTGTGGCTTCCGCTGAGCACCGGTCGGGCCCTGGGGGCGGACTCCGGGGGAGACCGTGAGTTCTCGGCGGGGTCCCACAGCCCGAGACAGCCGGCAGAGAAGCGAGCCAGGGCTTTAGGGAGTGGTCGGTGGTGGGGCTGACGGCGCTCCTCTCGAGAGGGCGGTCCCTGAGGGGCTTCTCGGAGGAGGTGGCCTATCAGCCCCGACCCAGCGCGGGAGAAGCAGCTGTGCTGCCCTGACCTGCGGGAGCGCCTCCCCAGGTGGCGGGAACTGCGAGGGCGAAGGCGAGGAGGCAGGTGCACGCGGAGCGCGTTTGGGTAGCAACAAGTCATTTCGGGGAGAACGCAGCTGGGAGTCCCTTTTATTCTAAGGGCAGAGGGGCGTCCTGAAAGGGTTTTCGTTATGGGAGCGATGGGGTGTGCGTCCTGTATTTAGAAAATTGCCCAGGCTGCTGTGTGGTGCCTCCGGAGTTTTCTCTTGCTGGTCTCTCCCCACCCCCCCCCCAGGTTCTTTCTCCAGCCGACTGTGATGATAATTGCATTAATGATAATCATAATTAGGGTTATTCAGGCCTCAGGAGGGCAGGGATGTTACTGGGACAGAGCATGTAGTGGCAAGCTGAACTACACAGGATGAATGCGTCCGCTCCAGTTTTCAGGTCCTAGCTCCTGCGGGAGATTTTGCTGACAGTTCTCAGCGTACACGCATCTCCTACCTTGTCCGAGCTTCCGGAGCCCTTGTTTGCCACCCGATGTAACACAGACCCGCATCTTTCTTCTGCAGTTCTGAAGTCCGCAATGCTCTGCAAGCGGAACGATTTTCCCCAAGCTCGTGGCAGTCAGTTGGCCAGAATATCCGGCCTGCCCTGGCTCAAGAGCCTTTCTTTTTCCCACTTAGTGTATGTCAGTGGTCCTCAGCTGGGGTGATTGCGGCACGCCAGGGGACACTGGGCAGTGTCTGGGGACATCTGTGGTTGTCATGACTGGGGGTGCTCCTGGCATTGAGTGGCTGGGGCCCCAGGGGTGCTGTTCATACCCTACAGTGCCCAGGGTGGACCCCCACCCCAGAGAGCAACCCAGCCACAGATGTTGATAATGTCGTTAAAAAAAACACCCTGCCCTAGAGACGCCAAACACGGGTCCCAGCCGGCAGTACCCTGCAAAGATCCCGTCCCTCTTCAGTATTCACAAAAAGGCGGGTAGTCCAGGACTACTGTGGCCCTGGTCAACTCCCTGCCATGCCAGAGGGGAAAATGGGGCACAAGTGGGTGTTTCCTGGAGCAGCTTCTACTTATTCTGCATTCCATACTCTACTGGGGGGTCACACAAGCCTGTGTTCATTAATTGAAGTAATTTGGGGCAGGTGTGGCCATTTGAGACACACAGGTGCCGCAGGGATGCCATTGGGATGTCTGAGGAAGGAGCATGGAACAGAGGATTGGTAGGATTGGGGCTCAGGGCAGAGGGGACAGCCTGTGGGAAGGCTTGGGAGATACCTTGAAGAAAGCGGGTGTGGCTAGGCACAGACCAGCCGGCCAGACCTGCTAAGCAAGACCCAATAGAGTGTGGATGGTGTAGACCAGGGGTCAGCAAATCAGTCTGCAAAGGGCTTGCTAGTTTAGGCTTGGTGAGTCACTTAGTCTCGTGCAACATCATTTTGACCCTGTGGGCTGTACAAAAACAGGGTGTGTTTTGCTAATCCCTGGTATAAACTCCAGTAAGGGTTGAAGCGGGGTGGAGCCCTGGAAAGGGGGCAGGAAGATCTGACAATCAGATATTTACAAAGGTGGGCGGTGCACAGGATACACTGGCTCACAGGGTTGGAGCCAGGTCAGACTGCACAGGTTTGAATCCCACCTCCGCCACTTGCTGGTGTGAGACTTGAATTCTCTAAATCTCCGGACCTCCATCTGTACAATGGGGGCCACATAGAACCCAGAGTTCAGAACTGCGAATCAGTGAGGGAATGAAAGTAAAACATCTTTACCCCGAACACTGCACAGCAGTTTAAGCGACAGATGTTTTTATAGACCACGGTCTCTTATCCAAAAAGTCTTGGGTGTAGGGACGTTTTAGCAATAAGGAATTTTCCCTATTTTAGGAAAGCAATACAGTGTAAATGTCACATTACATCAAGGGACGTCAGGGGTAGCGCCCTTTAATCGAGTAAGTTAACTCAGATGGAGGTGTATACCAAATATCCACCCCAGCACTGCCGATGTTGGGGCTGGGTCATTGTGGGGTGCCCTTGGGCCTTGCCTACCTGCATGGGGAAACCATGCTCCTGTCCTTGCCCTCCAACCCCTACTTAGTCTAATCCTACTTCTGTCCTTGAAGCAGACACATTCAGTGTGGGGCTCTGTCTTCTCTGTCCAGCCTGTGCAGGAGATGCCCTGGACACAGCGGCCCCGTGCTCCGTGGTGAACTACCTAAGATGGGACCTGAGCGCCCAGCAAATAGGGGAGCTCACTGTGGAGCTCATTGAGCAAACTAAGCGTGTATATGACCAGGTGGGCTCCCAGAAGTTTGAAGACGTGTCCTATGAGAGTACCCTCAAGGCGCTGGCTGATGTGGAGGTGTCCTACACAGGTAAATCCGGGTCAGGATCCAGGCAGGGAGGCAGAAGTGCTCAGGCCTTGGAGCTCCTGGACCCTGGCCGTGGGTGAGGCCTCCTCCTCCCCAGGGGGATGGTGATGGATATAGGAGCTGCCTGGGGGTAAAGGCATCTGCTTGGCAAGAGGCAGCCCGGAGGGCCGCTGGTTCCCCTGTGTGCCCTGCTGCACAGCCTGGCGGACTTAGTTCTCACGGGCTGCGTCATCTGAGGGTCCAGAGCAGGACAGCCTGTCTAACAGCACTCCTCTCTAGGAGCCAGCTCCCGTGCCAGCCTCAAAACCGCAGCCACTCCTTGCTCCTTCTCTCTGAGCAACTGAACTTGGCCCCCTTTGCTTTTCTTCTTCCCCCTGCACTTTGGTAGCTTGATGCCATTAGGTGTCCTCATCACCACCCAACTGGATCCTTCTCTCCTTGGGGTCTGTTTGCTCCCTTTGTGAGGGACGAGGTGCTCAAATAGATGCAGAGCTGCTTGCCTGAGTCCACTCTGTAGAGGTTGATGGTGTGGGGACAAAAGACCAAGACGGGTCTTGCAGCAGAGAACTCTGAGCTGAGGAAACCCTTGCTCCTGGATCTCTAGCAAAAGTCCTTTTTCTGGGAACCTTTGAGAATCTCTGCTGGGGGGTTCTCACGAAGCCTCCCTGTGCCGCGTTTGCTAGATGCCGTGGGTTTCTGTGCTGCCTTCAGGTGGGTGCGCCTCAGTCTTCCCCCCTCATCTCTTTCTAGAGAGGCTCTTGGCAATTGCGTGATGCTAATTCCTGCCTATTGGGCATAGCCCTGCCAGACACCAACTTCACTCCTACAGCCTTTTTTTCTGTCTCCCCACAGTAGCCCAAGGAATTTTATTTTATTTTTAAAGATTTTATGTGTTTGAGAGGAAGAGAGGGCACACGTGTGCATGTGTGCATGACGGAAGAGGGGCAGAGGCAGAGGGAGGAGCAGGGACCCTGATGTGGGACTCGATCTCAGGACCCCAAGATCATGACCTGAGCCGAAGGCAGACGATTAACCAACTGAGCCCCCCCCCCCCCCAGGCTCCCACCCCCCAAGGAGTTTTAAAGGAAACTAAAATTGAATCATGGCATTCCCCCCCGCCAGCCCCTCAGTGTCTTTCCACTGCCCTCCGGACAAAGGCTAGAGTCCTTGATGTTGCTTTCGGTGAGGTTCGCCCCTCTCTGACCTTCCTCAGAGGTGTGAGTGCCTGGCCATGTGGCTGCTTGCACTTGCTCACACTCTCCTGTCTCGGGGCTTCACACACCCCCTGCTTTGGTAGATTTTGGGCTTCTCTGTGATCACAGATTAACTCCCCTCGGCAGCCCCTTCCCGGGCCCCCTCTGCTCTCACGGGCTGCTTGCAAACATCCCACACTCTGCGCGATTTTGTTGTCACACTTGGTGCAGTCACAGGCGCTTGTGAGCCTGTAAATCCCAGACAGACGGATGCTATTTCTGTCCTTTTCACTGTCCTCTCTTGGGCATCCGGCAGCAGGTCTGCCCTGGGGCCACGGGAGCAACCAAGCTGTGATTTGAATACAGGTCTTTCCAATGCAGAGTGTATGCTTTTTAAAACTAAATGCTCCGTGGAGATCTGATTTACATATCATAGAATTTGCTCAAAGCATACATTTCAGTGGTTTTTATATTCAGAGTAATCCATCACCATGTTCTAATTCTAGAACATTCCATCACCCCAAAGGGAAATCCTGTCCCCATCAGCAGTCACTCCCCATCTCCAACCCACCCCCCCATGCCCTGGCCCCCACGAGCCCCCTTCCTGTCTGTGGATGAGCCTGTTCTGGACGTGTCACCCACATAGACTCACACCCCGTGTGGCCTTCTGTGTCTGGTTCCCTCCCTGAGTGTCGTGGGCTCGGGGTCCGTCCCCGGGGCAGCGTGCGTGGGCGCCTCGCTTCTGTTCACAGCCAACTGACATGCTGGTGTGTGGGGGACACGTTGAGTTTGTCCGCCCACCTGTCAGTGGACATTTGGGTCATGTCCACTTGGGTTATTCACGGTCCTGTTGCTGTGAACACATGTGATTTTTGTGTGATTGCATGTAGGCACCTAGTGGTATGTTGTCCGGTCAGGCGGTGATTGTTAAAGCTTACATTCTCACAACCACCCATGCTTCCTCTGTTTAACGAAATGCGAGTGTGCTTTGTAAGTTAGAAAATTGTTTATGAATTTAAAATGCTGCCATCAGCAGCCGTGGCTCTTTTTCTGGAATCGAGTTATTTTAGCCTCTCTAGATCTTGTCACACTTCTCTGTTACGGTCCTTCTTTCCTTGGAGTTTGGGAGTTGAGTCTGTTTCCATTGGACTATGAGATCCCCGAGGACATGGATGACCAACCATGCCCCTTTCTTCCTTCCGGCACCCAGCCCAGGGCCCAGTGTGGAGAACGTTCACTGAACAGATCGGCAGATGTGGATGAGCTACGTGCCTGGCGGGGTGAGGTTGGTATGTGCCAGTTTCTACCTGGGGCCTATTTTCACACCTGTCCCGTTCTCCCCCCGTTTCAGTTCAGAGGAATATCCTTGACTTCCCGCAGCACGTTTCTCCATCTAAGGACATTCGGATGGCCAGCACAGAGGCGGACAAAAAGCTGTCTGAGTTTGATGTGGAGATGAGCATGAGGCAGGATGTGTACCAGAGGATTGTCTGGCTGCAGGTGAGGATGCAGCGAGGTACCAGGCATGTTGGAGGTAGACACCGGGGGGTACAGACTGGCGTCCAGATGGGCACTACTGGATCAGAATCTCTTTAGACTTGATCATTCTGTTCCTCAGACTTTGGAAGGTGGGGAGCTGAGGGGCCCTGGGGGTGGCCGGTGGGGACCACTGCATGGCAGGGCACGTGCACTTAGGGCCACTGAACCATGCGTTTAAGAACGGCTGAGGTGGTGAGTTTTGTGTTTTGTTTTACCGCAGTAAAGAAACATGAGAGAATGACAGAGATAAATGCAGAGGAACGCAAACAATAGAGCCTAAAACGCGTAGGACTTTGTAAGCCTTTCCTGCACCCACCACATGGTTTCGTTTTCCTGACCTCGAGGGGTGCTCCGTAGGGCTGGTGCCCTGCCTCCTGGGTCTTGGCCGCTGGTGTGGGAGTGAGCCGTGGAGGTGGACAGTGGCGCTCCTGTCTGTTACCTTAGCGCTTGCGTCTCCTCGGTCAGGAGAGCCCACCAGCGTGCTCTGGTGCAGGCCTGGGCGGGCGGCCTGTGGAAGCACCAGCAGCATTTTCTGTATTTAGTTGTAGCTTTGAGACTTTTGTAGGTGTGTGTGCAGTCGTGAGAAAGAATTCAGAGAGCACCTGTCTATCCTTTGCCCCATTTCCCCCAGCGTAACGCTTTGCGAAACCAGTCACTACCACCACCAGGATGATGACCTTGAGGCCACCCACCATTCTCCTTCCCATTTAACCATTCACCTGTGGGAGGTGCCCCGGGCCGGCTTTAGTTTGGGTTGTTCCCAGGAAGCGCGCGCTCGCGGACAGGTTTTGTGTGAACGTAAATCTTCATGTGTCTGGGGCGGACGCCCAGGAGTGCCCTTGCCGAGTCGGACGGTGGTCGTAACTGGTCTCCCCGGCGGCCGCACCGTCTCACGTTCCCTGCAGTGAGGTTTGCGCGTGTGCCTCGGTCTCCTGCCGCCTCACCAGCACCTGGCGGCGCCTCCGCTTTCCCTCATACAGAACTGTGGTTGTCTTGCTCTAGGAGAAAGTTCAGAAGGACTCACTGAGGCCAGAGGCCCTGCGGTACCTGGAGCGACTGATCAAGCTGGGCAGGAGGAATGGGCTGCACCTGCCCGAGGACACTCAGCAAGTGAGTACCAGCTGTCGGGGCTGGGGTGGGCCCCCCTGCTTGCGCGTGGCGTCAGAGAGCCCAGCCTATGGCTGGGTGCCCACCTCTCTGCTGCCTCCGTTCTGGGGAGGGAGGTCTGTCTGGAGTAGGTCTGCCTTTGCACCCACCTGCTCTGGATTCTCCAGGGTTATGGTGTGCGCTCCCTCAGCCACAGAGAGGGCGCGGTGCAGGGGGCACACCTCATCGGTCCCCTCCGTGACTTCAGTGCGGTGGCGTTAAGGAAGAGCTCACTGTGGCTGGGGGCCTCTGTTCTCCATACCCGCTACAACGGCATGGCTTCCCTCTGACACCACACGTGTGGGGGTTCCCGCATCACTCACCACTCTGTGACACCAGCAGGTGTCCTACAGTCAGACTCGAACACACTTACCTGGAGGCGGTGTGATCCAAGTGGTTCTCTCGCCTTCTGACTGACCAGTCTGGGTCAGAGGTTCCCACCACCTTTTCCTCACGCTCAAGTCATTTACTAGAGCCGCTCACAGAACTCAGGAAAAGCTTGCTTACTACTGCTGACTTACCGTAAAGGGTATAACCTGGAACGGCAAGGTCTGGGGGGTAGGCACGGAGCTCTGCCCCCCTCCGTGTGCACCACGCCGGAAGCTCTCTGAACCCCATCCTTTAGGAGTTCTATGGGCAAGGTCTGGGGGAGAGGCACGGAGCTCTGCCCCCTTCTGTGTGCACCATGCCGGAAGCTCTCTGAACCCCGTCCTTTAGGAGTTCTATGGGGGCCTCATTGTGTACGCATGACTGATTAAACTACTGGTGATTGATTGAACCTGCAGCCTCCGGCCCCTCTCCCCTCCCAGGGTAGCAGGGGGTGCCACCAGCCCCCATCCTCAGGGGCTTTCCAAAAGTCATCTCGTTAATATGCATTCGACTGTGGTTGAAAGGGGCTGGTGGTAAGCAACACGATGGGCCCCACTCCTCTGTCACTCGGGCTGTTGCAGTTTCTTGTTACCACAGAAGAAATTCCAAGGGTTTTAGGAGCTGTGTGCCGGGAATGGGGACGAAGACCAAATACACATTGCTTATCGTAAGTCCCAGCCTCACAGATGGCATCTCCTGCGTTCTGGCCTGGATCAGCGGGCGAGCAGGGCCGTGCCTGCCCCCTGTCCTGTGGTTAATCACTGAGGATCTTTGTTCCCCCCATTCCCTCCCCGTTTTCTCTGCCAGGCAGCCACGTAAAGGAGATGGCTGGGCTGTGGGCTCTGGACTGGCTCGTTGGCACATAACAGGTGCCCTTAAGGGTGAGCTGTTTACCATCCCCAGGAACTGGCCACCCCTCCCGGTCAGCGAGACCCCCAGATGGGAAAGCACCAAGACAGGAAAGACACAGTTAATGCCGACACTAGGTCCGTGCCCAGAGCTCAGCGACTGTCCCTCTTGTCACTTAGAACGGACGCCAGCACCTCTAGCTTGTGGTTGAAGAAACCAGGACTCCAAGGGCTGAGGCATGTTTGTTAACACCAGTGCCGGTGAGGGGCGCCCGGCTGGCTCAGTCGGTAGAGTGTGCGACTCTTGCTCTTGGGGTCATGAGTTCAGCCCCACGTTGGGTGTGGAGGTCGCTTAAAAAGAAAAATCTTTTTTTTTTTAATACGTTTCTTTTTTTAATTAATATGTTTTTTTGGGAGAGAGAGTTGGCGTGCGCATGAGCCAGGGAGGCGCAGAGAATCTCAGGCAGACTCCCCGCTGAGCATGGAGCCCTGCATGGGGCTTGATCCCAGGACCCTGAGATCATGACCTGAGCTGAAACCAAGAGTCAGACACTCAACCAACTGAGCCACCCAGGTGCCCCCGTAAAAATAAGAAACTTAAAAACAAAAACAAGAAAACCAGTGCCAGTGGGACTGGAGTCCGATTCCATCGCGGGACTGTGGGACCCAGAGCCCAGTGCGGCGCCTCCGCTCCAGCAGGTGCAGGTGCTATGCTCGGCTAGAGCGACGGCAGCAGAGCTGCCGTTTTCATTTTTTATAAAGTAGGCTCCACACCCAACGTGGGGCTTGAACCTACGACCCTGAGATCGAGTCACGTGCTCCCCTGACTGAGCTGGCCAGGTGCCCCACAGTTCTTACAGCTCCATCACGTTGTTGAAAGGCCGGCGTGTGTGCATGGGGGGGCCGCACAGACGGTGACTTGGGGGCCACCTTGCCGGAAAGGACACGGAGCACCATGTGGAGCCGGGGCAGGGGGCTGGGTGGGGGCCCCGGAGCGTTGTCTCGTTCTGCGAAGGCACGTGCTGTTTCCCTGCCGCATCTCAGAACTGTAAGTGGCTCGGCTTCGGTGAGATGAGCAAGTGAGGGCTGGGGCCAGCGAGGCCCAGTGCGCCTGTGTGGGCTGGTTCTGAGCCAGGGTCTCGCCCAAGGAGCCCCGCGTTGCCCGCAAAGCTGTCAGGCACACTTGCCCTGCCCCGCCCCCCTGTCCTGCTAGCGCAGAGCCTCTGTCGTCAGGCCCAGGGCTGGGCTCGGCTCCAGGCCCCCCGGAGGTGGCGGTGGGCCCACATTGTGGCCCCATGGCACCCCCTCCTGCGCCGCGCCTCGCCCCCCTCAGAAGTTTCCACGTTGAGGCTTAGCCCTGCTGCTCTGTCAAAATGTCCGAAAGCCTAGGCTGCGGACTCTGAAGGTAGTAGGGTCCAGAATGCTCTTGGCTGGGGACACGTAACCGATGGGGACGCTAGCCGAGGTCCCCAGGGTCTCCAAGGCCGCTCAGTATGGAAGCCCGTGTCTGTGTTCCGTTGGCGCCATGCACAGCAGTGTTAGAACCTGATGTCTGTGTCTTTTCCGTCCCTCTTCTCGCCTCCCTTGTCTCTCCTGCCCGTAGGGAGGGGGCCCCCAGCCCTGGTGGAAGCACTCCACTCACAGCTGTGCTCCTCCCTCCAGAAAATCAAGAGCATTAAGAAGAAGCTGAGTCTTCTGTGCATCGACTTCAACAAGAACCTGAACGAGGACACGACCTTCCTGCCACTCACGCGAGAGGAGCTGGGTACTGGCGGGGGATGCAAGTGGGGGCGGGGGGCTGATTCGCGGCCTCAGGACCCTTGCAGGCCGTGGCCACTACCCGCAGGCTTCCGAAGTGCGGGGACGTCTGTGTCCCACCGCCCTGGGCGAGGGGCTTTCTTCCCTTGGAGCAGTCAGCACTTTCTAGATCCTTCCTCGAGCAGTGCCCGAAGCGCTGGGTCAGGCCGCTGAGTTAGCCAGGATTTCCCCTTTGAGGCCCACGCCCCCACCTGCTGCTTTTCTCGTTTGAATCTTGTAAGAGGATCAGATAGACTCAATCCCAGCTGGTTCTTTTTCCCACACCTGGCTGTAGGTGGGAATTACGAAAGGTTGGGGCCGAGGTGTCTTTTTTAATTTGTAGTCTTTGCTTCTCTTGCCCCAACTGTTTCATTTAAAAAAAACTTGACACTGTGGGGAAAGTTGTAAGGACCGTATCGTGGGAAGCCCTGTGCCCTCGGCGTCCCCAAGCTGACGGTGCACCTTCTGTCCTTTCCGTGGACACTGCCACACATATGTTCCGCCCGCTGTGGGAGAGTCGTGTGTAGGCCTGTGAGCCTTCCCCAGGAGTGCACCTCGCACTCGGAACGGCCGCATCGTGGAGAACACAACCCGTGTCCCCCTGCGCCGCCGGCCCGGGGACAGTCCTTGTATCCTCTCCGCCGTCGCGTCCGCTCACGGAGCACCCGTCACATGGAGTTTTCCTGGCTCTTTAGGCTCCTTTTCCGATGAGCCGCCCCTCAGCCGTTCACACAAGTGTTGTCATCTCTCCTGACGTGGACGCTTTTGAAAAGCCCAGGCCCCGGTTTTGCTGCTGCCTGGGGGCTGGCCGTGCCGGGCCTCGTGGCCAGAGCTCCCCCGCCCCGCCCCGCACCTGGAGGCCCCCGAGGGCAGCTGGCTTGCAAAGGGGCCCACAGCGGCGGGCCTTCCCAAGCAGGGGCTTGCAGGTCGGTCAGTGCTGCCCTCTGCTGCCCTTTGTTCTGGTTCGGTCCCTTCCGTGCCTGGGCCTCAGGCGGCACGTCCCCCCACGTGGCTCCCCGTGTAAGGACACGCGCCCGCTGTGTTTCCTGGCCAGAGGAGGATCCGGGTCTCGAATTCGGCTGACAAATTTGCTTGCCCACACCCTCGCATGGGCCGGCTTTTCGGCCCATTTGTCTAGCTCAAGGGGCCTCCTGTGGAGCAGAGCGGGGCTCAGAGGGCAGAGGCGGTGACCGCGGCCAGGACGGCCTGGGCGGCCGGCCTGTGGGTCCTGCTGAGCAAGGGTGTGGCGCGTGTTGATTTCCTTCTGCTTGCCAAAGGGAGAGTTGGTGTTCCTTTACAGGGTCTCGGACAGCATGTCTCTCACTCTGTCCCCTTCCCCCTGAGTCTCCGCTGCTCGGGGAAGGCGCTCCTCTGCCGGGTGTCTCCCTGGGCTGCAGCCCCTCCCGTGTGCTGCTGGGTGAAGCTCCCGCTAATGGTCTTCTGACCCCGTCGTTGCTGTGCGTTTGTGTGCTGGTCTCTCGAGTCAGCACCTCCCCCCAATAGTGGATTTATCTGCAGTGGCGGTGTGGACAGAGGCCCCGTTACTCCCGGGGTTGTGGTCTCTGCTGTCCCTGTTTTGATGCTCAGATTGTCCCAGTTCCACTTCAAGAGCCTCTGCAGCTTGAAGTGTCCCTGTTACTCTGTGAGCACTTTCTTTGAGACTTGGGTTCCAGGCTCCTTTTGTCCCCACCCTGGCCTGGGCGGCTGTTTAGAAACCGCGATGTGGGTACCGGGCGTGCCCGTTGCTGCTGTGGGCCTGTCGTTCCCAGGCCCTGTCCCAGAGTTAGGAAACGGGCATCTGCACACGCGCACACGTGCACACGCCCGTGCACGCAGCGAGCACTGCCCACCCTGCCGCCCAGCATCCCTTCTCACCTGTCCGGAGGGCCCCGGGTGAGCTGGCCTTGGAAGGAGCTGTGGGCCAGGTCGGAGCCGGGGCTGTGGTGGCCCCTGGAGGTTTTCAGTCTGAGGTGATGCACCCGGATCTCTGTCTTAGGAGGACAGTTCGGCGCAGGGAGCCGGGTGGGGGCCTTTGCAGAAGTTCGGCCCATCAGGAGGGCGAGGGTGGCATCTCTCCACCCCTGGTGTCGCTGTTGGGGGAGGGACGAGGGAAGAGACTGCAGTTCCCGGAAGCCCCCTGTGTCGGGGTTGAGCCGAGGGGAGCTTTTCCTCCCTGGGAGCCCTGGTGGGAAGGGCAGCAGCACTCCGTCTTCCCAGAGGGGCTCAGGGCAGAGTGGGGAGGCCGTGCCCGGCGCCCTGTTCCCCGTAGGCTCCCAGTCCTACGTGCTGGGAGCACGCATGCTTCCAGCCCCAGCTGCACGGGCCTGGCAGCTTCTCGGGCCTGTGGCAGGCGTGGCTTTGTTCCCGCAGGAGGCCTCCCGGAGGACTTTTTGAGCTCGCTGGAGAAGGCTGGGGATGACAAGTTGAAAGTCACCCTCAAGTACCCACATTATTTTCCCCTCCTGAAGAAATGCCACGTGCCTGAGACCAGGAGGAAGGTGGAGGAGGCCTTTAACTGTCGCTGCAAGCAGGTGGGAGGGCAATGCCTGGAAGTCGCGGGGCCTGTCCTGTCTGCCTGGTGCCTCCTGGGCCGGGCTCGGGGGTCGGCAAGCCCCGGGCGAGCTCAGCCTGCCCCTCCCAGACTTCCATGCCGGGGCTGGCTCTGGCTCTGGGCCCGGGGCCACAGCTCAGGGTCTTAACCCTTCCCCAAGCCAGTTCCGTGTCTGTGTGACCATCCGCTGCTCCCGCGCCTTAGCTTCGGTCATCCCCTCTCTCTCTCTCCAGTGGCGTTGCTGGGGCTTGAGCTGGGGTCTGCAGACGCGCCCTCCCCTTTTCTGTGTCTTGTGTGGTGGCCTGGGCCCTCTAACTGCGGCCTGGGGCGTGTCTTCAGCGCACAGACATCCATTCCCACACAGACGCTTGTGTTTGTGTCCACGCCGCAGTGTGGCCTCGCTTCTCCTGTTCAGTGTCTCCAGCAGACGGGGGTGAGCTCCCCGTGCACAGTGCCCCCTGTGGCTCACCTGGCCCCACATTGCTCTCCACTCACGGCCTTCAAACCCTTCACGGTCACACCCTTTCTGGATCCAGAAGGGACCTGAGGATTAATAGATGCATGTGTTATGGCAGGACCACAGGGCAGCCATGGAAACCTAGGCCATGGGAAGGGGGGGTGGGGACGAGATGCAGCTGGCTGGGTCCTGGCATTCCAGAACTGTGCTGGCCACGGGACCCAAGTGGGAGGTGGTGGGCCTGGCGCCCACAGAGCTGGTCGTTGGTCGGTTCCAGGAGAATTGTGCGATCCTCAGAGAGCTGGTGACCCTCCGGGCCCAGAAGTCCAGACTGCTGGGATTCAGCACGCATGCCGACTACGTCCTGGAGATGAACATGGCTAAGAGCAGCCAGGTGGTGGCCACTTTCCTAGGTAACCCTTTGCCTCCCCCAGCCTCCCGCCGTGGGTTCCAGGAGTGGGGTTCAGGTTATTCTTGCCTGCAATGTGGTGAGGCCTCCGAGAGCCACATTCTGTCCACCCTACAGTGGGAATCCTAACACCTCCCTGACCCCTGTTCAGCCTCAAGGGGCTCGAACCTGATGGCCAAGCGTAGGGCTCTGGGGTGAGCCTGCGTCTGCCCCTGCGCTGCTGCATCCTGGTGTGAGCTCTGGGCAAGCATCCCCACTCTGGCCATCCTTTCCTGCTCGTGGAAGGAGACCGAGGGGCCCCTGCCCGCACCCCCACCTGCTGCAGGGCGATGTCTGTCTGGCTTGTGCCGGCAGTCTGGCCTTGCAGGTGGGATGCTGGCGCCATCGTGCTGCGGACCGGGGCTGGCGGGGGAGCCGCCGCAGGGTAGCCTAGCCGCCTCCTCTGCCCTCCCCAGATGAGCTGGCCCAGAAGCTGAAGCCCCTGGGGGAGCAGGAGCGGGCCGTGATCCTGGAGCTGAAGAAGGCCGAGTGCGAGAAGCGGAGCCTGGACTTTGACGGGCGCATCAACGCCTGGGACATGCGCTACTACATGAACCAGGTGGAGGAGACCCGCTACAGCGTGGACCAGAACCTGCTCAAGGAGTACTTCCCCATGCAGGTGGTCACCAGGGGCTTGCTCAGCATCTACCAGGAGCTGCTGGGGCTGACCTTCGACCTGGAGGAGAGCGCCACCGTGTGGCATGAGGACGTGAAGCTGTACTCCGTGAGGGACTCGGCCTCAGGGAAGGTCATTGGCAAGTTCTACCTGGACCTCTACCCAAGGTGCGGGTGAGCCCGGAGACCCTTCCTTGCACCTCAGCGTTCCCGTCTGTGGAACGGGTTGTGGGGCTGCCGCGGTGCAGGGCCGGGTGAGGGGCCCGGAGTGCTCACTGCCCAGGGAGGGGGGTGCCCAGGAGGTTCCGCCTGAGCCGTGGGACGGAGTGTGGGGCAGGCCCCCGGCTGCCGAGGAGCAGGTTTGAGCTGCTCTGTGCAGGTGCCTGGGCTGGCAGATGGGTCGGTTAGGGGCTCCGGGGGGTCAGGAGCCCTGTGGGCCAGGCGGTGTGTGCCGCAGATCCCTGGCTGGGCCCGACCCTGCCTCCGTCCCCAGGGAAGGGAAGTACGGGCACGCGGCCTGCTTCGGCTTGCAGCCAGGCTGCCTGCGGCACGACGGGACCCGCCAGATCGCCATCGCGGCCATGGTGGCCAACTTCACCAAGCCTACCCCAGACGCCCCGTCCCTGCTGCAGCATGACGAGGTGGAGACCTACTTCCACGAGTTCGGGCACGTGATGCATCAGCTCTGCTCTCAGGTGGGTGCAGGGGCCTCGGGGACGGGGGCGGTGCTGGCGGTTGGTGCGTCTGGAGGCAGCCGCCTCCCTGGACGGCGCCCTGCTCCCTGGGTCACCACCGAGCCCTGCAGACGGCTGGCTCACTGGATAGAAATGTGTCTCAGCGGGGCTGGGGGTCTGCAGTCAGGGTCAGTGGTGCCCGCAGCCGCTGTCTCCTCACGCCCTCACACCATTGTCCCTCTGTGTGTGTCTGTGTCCTTCTCTTCTCCCATAAGGTTGCTGGTCATTGGGTTAGGGCCACCCTAACTCGTTTTAAGCTGAATGTTTCAGTGATCGTTAGTTTACCAAGTCACGTAGCCATCACTGCTACCCAGAATTTTTTTTTAAGATTTTATTTATTTGCGAGAGAGAGAATGAGAGACAGAGAGCAAGAGAGGGGGAGGGTCAGAGGGAGAAGCAGACCCCCCGCCGAGCGGGGATCCCGATGCGGGACTCGATCCCGGGACTCCAGGATCATGACCCGAGCCGAAGGCAGTCGCTCAACCGACTGAGCCACCCAGGCGCCCATACCCAAACGTTTTGAAACATTTCCGTCACCAGAAAGAGCCTTCATCCCTTGTAGTTGTCCCCCCCCGGCCCCCCCGAGCCCCCTTCCCGTCCGCGGATGAGCCCATTCTGGACGTGTCACCCACGTGGACTCACACCCTGTGTGGCTTCTGTGTCCGGTTCCCTCCCTGAGCGTCGTGGGCTCGGGGTCCGACCCCTGGGCCGCGCGTGTGGGCGCCTCACCCTTGTTTTTGGCTGAGTAACATGCCTGTGCGTGGGATGCGCTGAGAAGTGTGTTTTGAGCAGAGGGTTTGACTTTGGTGTTCAGTGCACTGCCTTTTTTATTTCATGGTTTTCACTTTTTGTGTCTTGTTGAAGAGATCATTTTCTTCTAATTTTCCTTTTCTAGAAGTCTGGGTTTTAGCTCTTTGTGTCTGTCTATCGTCCACTGTGCGATAAGTGTCGTCTCAGGGTGACGGCGCTCAGCGCTCCTCAGGGCAGGGCGGCGTCTGCAGTCCTGGGGCCTGTGTGCCCTGGCCGCCTTGCCCTGTCCACACTCCCCTCGCCTCTGCCTGCCTCCGCGCTGCATGCCCACGGGGTATGTCCCGGATCTGGAACGTTCTTTTGCCAGTGACTCCCATGGCTCCCTCATTTCCTTCAGGTCTTTGCAGAGACACGTGCTCACTGTTGGCAGTTCTGTAAAGTCGCCGCAAGCACAGTTCGCAGATACCGAAGCAGGGCTCCCGTGGGAACACAGGGTTGGGTCCCTCGGGTCGTGCATGTTTCTGTTTACAGACACCTCCGGTAGGTGCTGCTGGTCTGTCACACTGAGCTCCCAGCCGACCACGCTGTAGCTCACGCATCTGACCGCGGGCTGTCCCTGCACATCACGGCCTTCTTGCCCTCAGGAAAGCCGGAAACCACTTCAGCGTGGCAGTTGGGATCCATTTTATTTGTTTTTAAAGATTTTATTTATTTATTTGAGAGACAGAGTGAAAGTGAGCACAAGCAGGGGGAGTGGGAGGGGGAGAAGCAGGCTTCCCACCGAGCAGGGAGCCTGATGTGGGGCTCGATCCCAGGACCCCGAGATCATGACCTGAGCCGAAGGCAGACGCTTCACCGCCTGAGCCGCCCAGGCGCCCCTGTTGGGATCCGTCTAAACAGCCCAATCGCTTACAAAAACATAAAAACGGGGGGGGGGGGGGCTCTCAACAGAGCATGAAAGGACACTTGTTCACAGAGCTGAAGCTCAGAGGCGGAGCGTTAAAGGACCACGAAGCGCCACAGGTGTTGGTCTTGGGTTGGGAATTTTAGCAAGTAGGCGAAGTCACAGATAAGGCCTGTGCGTAACGAGGCCCAACATTCGTCCTCTCCCGTTCTGCCCCCCTCCGGGCCTTGAAGGGACGTGCCCGGGTGGCCCCCAGAGCTGAGCTCTACACGGCTTCAGGAGAACGGCTGAGCTAACAGTGGAGAAAGCACAAGGTGCCTCCAGCACCACCATCCACATCCTGTGGCTTCCAGGCCCGCGCCTTTGGGGTCTAGGGCTTTTTTGAGAGCGTTGGCTTTGTGGATGAGGAAGGGAACCCAGGTGGCCAGCCGGGGATGGGCGTGCTCCCCGCCTCCGTGTGTCCTGGGCTGAGAAGGCTGTTAGCAGCGCCCAGGAGCCTCCGCTGCCCCCCGTCCCAGGCCCTGGGGCTCGCGCAGCCTGTGCCTGTGAGGAGAGCAGAGCGTATCCCGTGCCCCGGCAAGGCCGGCAGCTGGCAGCTGGCCCGGCAGGGTCCAGACCTCCCTGCAGCCCTGCCCGCCCCCACAGGCGGAGTTTGCCATGTTTAGCGGGACGCACGTGGAGCGGGACTTCGTGGAGGCACCTTCTCAGATGCTGGAGAACTGGGTGTGGGAGAAGGAGCCGCTGCTCAGGATGTCCCAGCACTACAAGACGGGCAGCGCCATCCCCCAGGAGCTGCTTGAGAAGCTCATCAAGTCTCGGCAGGCCAACACAGGTGCCCACTGGGGGCCGCCCAGGGCCCGCCCTCCCTCCCTCCTACCCGGGGCCGCCCTCCTGCCCGGGGCCTCCGGGAGGCCTTGGCCCCGAGGTTGGGGGCGCGGGGGAGGCCAGGCGCGTGCCTTCTTGTGAGGGAGTACAGAGCCGGCTTCCCTGTCTCCATCCGCCCGTCAGGTCTCTTCAACCTGCGCCAGATCGTACTGGCCAAGGTGGATCAGGCCCTGCACACCCAGACGGCTGCAGACCCAGCGGAGGAGTACGCCCGCCTCTGCCAGGAGATCCTTGGGGTCCCAGCCACGCCAGGTAGCCGCTTGCAAGGGTCCCAGCCGTTCCCGGAGGCAGAAGGATCTAGTGACGTGTGGAGGGAGTCAGGCCAGTCTCTAGGTGGTGGCTGAGGCCCGGGAGGAAGCAGACGGCCTCTGGCCCCCTTGCCGCTTGGTGTTCCTGGGCCTGTGGGCTCCAGCGTGTGGCTGGCAGCTGGTGGGTGTGAGCAGCTCCATCCCTTCTTGCCGTCCCTCCTTCCGCTCAGGCTGTATGCCGCTTCCCTCCCCGCCAGCCCCCGAACTCCCTCAGCGGTGCCCTCCCGCACCCTGCTCTGGAATAGGCCTGGGAGGTGCCGCAAAGAGCAGGGATGTCCTACCCTGGAGGCAGAGAGGAGATCAGGTTGTGATGCCTGTCCTTGGGCGTTCTTGAAAGTGCTGGGTGAACACGTGTGAAAATCGGGATTTCAGCGTAGGGGGTATGGCGTTGCTTTATTCTACAAGCACTTAAAAATCCCTTCAAAAGTTTAACCAGGGCGTGCTTTCCACCGTATGGGCGTGCCTTGATTTATCCTTTTGTGTGAACTCTTCAGCGTCAGCAGGTAGCTGAGCCAAGTTGTCCAGCTACCACTTTCTTGTGGGGCCCGTTCCTCTCCTCCTGGGTGTGTGGGTCACCTCTGATGGGGCTGATTTGAGGCTCCCTTCTCCCGGCAGCGGGCACTGAGGGGGCTGGGGGATGGGGGGCCGCAGTGAGAGCCGTGCCACGTCTGTCCCAGGGACCAACATGCCTGCGACCTTCGGCCACCTGGCAGGTGGCTATGATGCCCAGTACTACGGCTACCTGTGGAGCGAGGTGTACTCCATGGACATGTTCCACACACGCTTCAAGCAGGAGGGCATCCTCAACGGCAAGGTGAGGGCAGGCCAGCCACTCAGTGGGAGGGGGCACCCGCCTGCGGAGGGAGCAAGTGACCTTTCGGCACTGCTCCCTGCTGCCCGGGACCAGGGGAGGGGAGCGGGGACACCTGCTGGTCTTCGCTGGGTCCTCCTGGGGCTGGGGCTCAGCCAGCTCTCCAGACCTGTGTTCTGTCACCGCAGAAGCTCAGCCGCCTGTGCCGTGGGCTCGGCTGGGGCTTCAGCCTCTGTGACGTGAAGGGCCTCGCGGTGTTGTGAATGGGTGGGGTTCTGCACGCACGTGCTCGTGCACATGCTTGTGAATAACACTCGTGTGCTTGCGCGTGCATGTTCTCTCTGATGCTGATGCAGGCACCCACGAGCCCACTTGTGGCCGGGAGGGGATGCTCGAGGACTGATCACCCCCACCCCATTCCCAGCAGGTTGGCATGGACTACAGAAGCTGCATCCTGAGGCCCGGGGGTTCCCAGGACGCCAGCGTCATGCTGAAGCTCTTCCTGGGCCGAGACCCCAAGCAGGACGCCTTCCTCCTGAGCAAAGGGCTGCAGGTGGACCGCAGCGAGCCAGCAGCCTGCTGACGCACCAGAGCCCTGCCGGCCCCGGGCCAGCCCACCCCAGCCCCACCCTAGCTCCTGCCGCCCTGTTGCCTTAGCCCCCAGTCGGGAAACGGGGTGGCCTGCAGCTCAGGGTGGGGGGTGGGGGCAGGGTGAGGAGAGGGGGTGTTCGTCCTCCCCATTCATTCCTCCTGTCCAGTCTCCTCGGTGGTCGGCCTGGGCTGGTGGGGTCTTATCCTCGAGATGCCTGGGAAACTGTCCCGTCAGGCCCGCCGATTTGTTGCACTAATCCATCCCCTTCTTGGGAAGTTTTCTGAGTGAAAAGATGGTGGTTCTTTGAAATGCAGCCATTAAAAAAAAAAAAAAAAATGAAGGAAGAGACTGTTGGCCTGGTCTCTGACTCTTGTGCTTCTACCGCAGACCAGCGGACTATCCGTTGTCACATGGGGGTGACGTGCCGGTGAGCCCGTCACCCCCGGATGTGCTTGGCCATCAGCCCTCAGGCCAGGGACATGGGGCGGTCGAAGGCTGGCGCGTTCTGGATTGTGACGGGTTGGGGTCTCTGGGAGCCGGCTGAGCTGTCAGACTGTGTGCAGGGGTGGGGGTGCCGATGGGAATTGCGGAACCGGCGTGCCACTACCGCTCACCAGGAGGGGTCTGTTTCCCGCCGACCTCCCCCCTCCCTGTGCGGCCCCGGCCCACGTGGACCAGGCTCAGCTCTTCCAGGAAGCTGGGAGGCCACGCCCGCCCTGGGGCCCTGGAGCCCCCCCACTGGGCACAGCTCCTGTCCCGGCCCCTTGGCCAGGCCTAGGGATTTGTGATTTGACGGTTTGATTAATGGGCGCAGCTGCTGGACGCCAGGCTGGGACCTTTCTGGACCGTGTGACCTTGAAGACTAAGGCACGTGTGGTCCTCTTGGCTCAGCTCCCTCTGGCTGGTAGCAACGCAGCCAAGTCTGGGCCATGGGGACAGGCGGCCTTCCTGGGTCCTCTGATAATTCTTCAAAATGCCTTAGGTGATACTTTTTGGTTGTGGAAATTCGGAAGGGGTTCTTGAGCAGCACCACTTCCTTTGGTCTGGGCTGTCCCGTGTGTTCTGTCTTCCCTGGTCTTTGAGCTCTTTGGGAGCTCTGCCACCTGCCCTGGAATTGTCCCTACCAGTCCGTCATCCCCCTCCCCTCGAAAGGGGACCGATCCATGATCCGTGGAATGAGGAACCGCACAGCTCCCTGACCCTTCTTCCCGAGGCAGGTGGCCATGCCTGTCAGGCTGGCACCTCGGGAAGGTCTGCCTCCTTGCCCAGCCCTTGTCACCCTCAGGACCGGGGTGGTGTCCACTCCTTCCCGGGCACCCTCATCCAGCAGTGCCAGCCGGAGCCAGCAGCCTGGCAGGACCCGGCTTGGTGCGGCCTCGGTGATGAGCACAGCTTTCTCGTTCTGGGAACCCCCATGTGGATCCTGGGTTCAAGTCTCAGGCTTGGCTTGTGGGGTGAGTGGGGCCCGGGGGGGACTTCCAGCCCAGGCTAGGCCAGGTGGGAGCCCACGTGACCCAGGAAACCGAGCTAATCTTGGCCGCAAAGGGGGCACAGGCTGGTGTGGTCTCATCCTCACCACCCCAGACCTTCCCTGGGCTTTCCAGCCCGCCCTGCCACGCAGGAGGTGGGGGCACCGCTGAGTCCCAGAGGGGCCCACGGTCCCAGGCTAGGGCGGGCACTGCGGGCCATCTCTCCAGCCAGAGCGTGGTTCACCGTGACACGTAGCCTCGCTGGGCTGGTGCTGTCAGGCCCGTGACTCGTGTTGAAACTGGGAGTAGAAGTTCGGTGTCTCCTGTCCCCCCACCCTGACTCGGGACTGGGAGAATATAGGCTGTGGGGTACACGGAGCCGCGCTCGGTGACCCGGGGGGACCAGAGCCATGAGGAAGGCTGCCCCGAGCTGTGCACTGACGAACCCTGAGTTCCCTTTCCTGCTTCAGCCACTCTGAGCAGCCCTTGTCACCCGCAGCGCCCTGTCCCCGGCCCTGTCCCCGCCGGCGCCCCCGGGATACGTGGCAGTTGAAGCTGGGCTCGCCACAGCACACCGGCCTCTCAGCCTCTGGGACTGTCGGGGCCCCCCTCCAACTGGGGGTGTTGAGGTAATCAGGGCGGGCGGGCGCCGGGGGCCCGGGGAGGGTCGTGTTGGTTCTGGTCCGGGAGGGACTTAGCAGTCCTCACCGCCCCTGAGCCCAGAGAACGGCACCGGCCCCAGGCCCTCCTGCGGGCTTCTGTCCACGCCTCTCAGGACAGCAGCCCCGTCTGCGGGGCTGTGCGCGTGTTTATGGTTAATAGCTTCGTGGAGGTAAAATTTCCATGAAAATCACATGTTTAAAGTTTCGACACTCGTTTGTCCTCGTGGAAGCATCACCACACTCAGGACGACACAGCGTGACTCCCAGTTTCCTGGTGGCCCTGCCGCGCCCCACACGGCTGTTCACCTGCTTCTGTCACTGCAGGTACGGTCCGTTTTCTTACGGCTTGCGCGAACCGCCCCGTAGAGGATGTCCCCGCTGTGGTTTTGTCTGGCATCCTTGCGGGCCCCTCATTCTTGGTGCATGCGATTGCATCGTATGTGAATGTTTGTTCATTCACCCGGTCCGCTTTGGGGTTGGTTCCGGTTTGGGGCTGCCGGGAGTAAAACTGTGCACGTTCGTGTGCCTGCCTTTGTGTGGACGTGGGCTTTCAGCTTTCTAGAAGTGGATTTCAGCTCTTCGGACAGGCGTGAAGTGGCCTCTCACTGGGGGTTTACTTTGCTTCTCCCTCATGGCAAACGATGTCCAGCCGCTCTTGACACGCTTGCTTGCCGTCCGTGTGTCTTTGACGAAGAGCCTCCTACCCGTGTCTGCTAGCAGAAGTACTTGGAACCGGAGATAATTATGTGTTTAAAAGATTACTAGTTGTAACAGCGTCAAACATTAAACACGTGGGAATGAGCAAGACAAGAGACGTGCAGCTCTCTGCCCTGAGAGCGCAGACTCCTGTCGGGGGAGGCGAGCAGAGAGGGGTTGAGCTTGTTCACCGAGCAGAGAGGCTCGGGAGACGCCTGCTCTCCCCCAGCCAGTGGGTCTACAGACACGGCGTGATCCCGATTAAAATTCCAGCAGACTTTTCTTTCTTGTAGAAACTAATTGATGATTCTAAAATCTATATTAAAATGCAAAGAAGCTCAAGTGGCCGAGGAGGCCTTGAAATCTGGAGGACGTTCATCGTGCGTGACCCAAGACTGCTAGAAAGCCACAGTCGTGAAGCCGCGGTGTGGTTTGGGCACAGCGATGGAAGAATCCCTGGGTGGAGCGGAAGAAACCGAAGTCCAGGAGCAGACCCACACGTAGGAGACGTCTGCGTTTGCACTGAAGGCATCGCGGCAAGTCGGGGGGAAGGAGTCCCTTTCCAGCCGGCGGGCCCGCATGTGCTGAAGACTGAGCCTCGATCCTCCAGCTTACACTCCGTGCGAAAATGAGCTTAAAATGGACCCTCTAAACGTGAAAGGCCAGCAAATATCTCCGGTATGTTCTCCCAGCCCCCATGCGGCCTCTCACCCGTGGGAGTCGGTGGTATTTGCAGAATCAGTGAAGCCAGCAGGCAGACTGCAGTGCGGGTATGTCCGCAGAGTGGCAGGGCCTCGCCACACGTAGACATTCGAGGCTCTCTCCTCAGAGAACGTGCTAGAAGGTCCCTGGATGGAAGTCCTTCTGAGATGTTGGACAGGTGTCTCGATCTCCTAGACAAGCCTAAAACTAAAATCGAACAATATTGAATATTCTATTGATGACCGGAGGAAAGTGCCCCGGAATGATGCATCCAGAGAGGGTCGGAAGAAGCCAGGGTCCCGAAGTATGACCAGTGGCTGAGCAAACACTCTTGACTACAGAGTTTTAGCGCTCGAAGACCAGTTTCCTGAAGTAGGCCCAAACTGGCCATGGTCTGAGGATTGCACTGTTGAATCACCTGCACATCTTCCATCGTATAGATTCAGGAACGCTGCTTTCGAGCTTGTGTATCAGTAGACTGTGGGGAGGGGGGTCCGGGGTTATGGGGGGCAGTGTCCAGTGGAGAATAAGGAAGACAACCGTGTGGCTACAATGGATGTCACTCAAATTTCCCACATGAAAACATCTTCAGGTTATGGTTTTTGACAACAATACAGTAAACTTTGTCGCAAATAACAGAAACGTAAGGGTGAGAGCGCTTGCCAACAATGAAAGCTTAGGCAAATAATGCATCTCAACCTTATCTGTAATGTCTGAGAGAGCCAGGCCAGGGAAGGAGGTCAGGGTCCCTGTGCTTGGGAGTTTCAGCTCCCAGGGGTGCTGTTCTGGAGTCTGAGGCCTAGAGAGGTTCCCTGAGCAGGGGAGGCAGCGATGTGGGGTGGCACGGTTGGGGGTGGTTTCTGCGGCGCCGTGTTGTTGAGCTAGATGCTGGTGCCTGTCCCCACTGCCCATCAACCCGTGTGAGCAAGAGCAGACTCAGGGCCTTAGGAAAACTGAAAACCGCCTGGCCCGATGAAGGCAAAGTTAGCTCATGTCAGCCGCTGGGACTCTGAGACCTCCTCTAGCCGAAGTTGGGGTCTGCCTGTCTGTCTGGGTGGTCCACCCAGGAGCTCATGTTGTGACCGCGTTACTAGGGAACTCCAGTGATGACAAGCATAATGGACACCCGCGCCTAGGACGCAGCCCGGTGACCAGTGGCTGAGTGGCTGCCGACGCTTCCGCAAAGACTTTGAAGCCTGGGATATGGCGCGCATCCCATGTGCACGGCAGGTAAACTTGGGCGGTCTTGAGAAATACGTGAGAGGATGAGTGGCTACCGGCCTCAGCTTCCCTCATCCGGTCAAAGTGGAGTGGGATACGGTTCCCGTATCCGCAGTGGCTAGGGTCGGAACCAGAGGGCGGCCGGCTGGGTAGTGCCACGGAGCCCACGGGACCGCAGGGCAGGGTTACCGCACCATGTCACTGGGAGTGGGCAGGCCCTGGAATGCTTTGGCCCCGGTGAGGAGCTTGTGCTTCAGGCAGCATCAGGCAAAAACCAAGTGGTCCCCGGAAGGCTGGGGCATAGGACTAAATCTCTTGCCTGGCCATAAGCACATCCAGACAGTGTCTCCGAGGAGAACGGACTCTACGTGTCCTGGAGTAGGTCGCGGTACTAGTCAATCTCGATCGTTCTCTGTAGGATAAAGACCAACGATCCAAGGGCTGGGCTTACAGATGGGGTTGGTCTCCCTGGAAGACTGGAGAAGCACCGTGTCTCCGCCCCCCATATCCTGCCCTGTCCCCCATCCTTCCATCTCAGTGAGGGGCCCGTCTCGAGCTGGTGGGATGACGATGGGAAGGGCAGGAGGCTCGGGACATGAAGGCCACGGACCTCCAGCCTTGGTCCACCCCAGGGGCCATGGCGTGATGTTTCGGCTCCTGGATGGAGACCAGGGAAATCCAGTCTTTACTTAAAACATCGCAAGTACCTCGGGAAGTGTTGAGATGATGAGATTTCAGTGCTTATTCTGTCGAAGTGAAGAAATCCAATGGTTCAATGAAACGGGCAAGAAGAGAAGTGACGGTTGTGTTAATGAGGACAAACCTCGCCTCGTCCAACAACAAGCGTTCCTACCGCGTGCATCCGTACCAGCAAGACCACAGCAGGGTCCGGGGACAAAGAAGAACCTTCTGAGCTGGAGTCCGCTCTGGCTTGAGAGATTTAATCAAGTGAGCGCTCCACATACACGGTCCCCCCCCACATACACGGACACCCCAGGGGTGTCTGGAATGCCGGCTTCCCAGGTCTTTGTTTTACTTAACTGTTGATGCATCACGTTATCCCCGGACTTGAGACAGCAGTAAATAGGATCTTACAGTTTCTTTGGATCAGGAATTTAGAAGCTGCTTAGCAGGGGCTTCTGGCTGGAGGTCTGTCATGAGGTTAATGCGGTCTGAACACCAGCCTGAGGCAAGGGATCCACTGGCGGGCTGGCCTCCCGCATGGCTGCCCGCGGGATCCTTGGCAGGGCCGAGCGAGTATCCGCGGGCGATGAGGCGGCTGGCTTCTCCCAGCACGCGTGATGGTGTATGTGGGAGCTACACAGGGCGTGAAGGGCGGGAGGAGGGGTCGCCGGGGGCCGGTCTCCCCAGGTTCTCCAGGCTCAGAACTCTCCCTCTTTGTTCTTTTTAAAAGGAAAATATATAAGACCGACTTAGCCGTTTGCATGCGTCATTTGGTTCCCAGGCTAGAGAGGTGGTTGGAAACACGGGAGAGAAGATGAGAAAAGTGAGCCATGGTGTACATGATGAGGGGTGACGAGCCGGGATTCGCGAGTAGATTGAAAGGGCAGGGGTTACCCAAGACAGCGGTCACGTCCCGGAAACTGCAGTCCGACTTCAGTGGTTTCCACTACATACAGGCAGTCCCCTCTGTACCTGGGTCAATAGGGTTCATCTTTTTCTCAACAAGACTTTGTGGAAAAGTATGATTTATTGGTTAAATGTCATTCTTTGATCCAAGATGCTTATGGCCCTCAGAACCTTACTCCATACCCCTCGCAGGGTGTTCCGGCCAGGCCTCGGTGTGATAACGTGGCCTGGGGGCAAAGCAGCCCCGTGCTGGACGCCGGATGGAGACGGTCTCCCCGGCCACCACGACCTTGCTCTCGGTCCTGCGGCAGGTGGGGAGGAGGGAGCCCAGATGCCACAGAACGCCAGCATGCTGGACATCAGGAACTCGGCTTCACCACCGTGAAGCTGCTCGGGCCTGGGGGGCCTGGGCATCCCGGGACGCAGTAGAAGGCAGTGACTGAGCCCTGGCTGCACGTGAGGAGGACGTACCCAGGCTCGGGGACGGGGGCGTCTCTGTGTCAGTGAAGGGGGCGAGGTTCCCAGCCAGACCTCACAGGGAGCCGGGGATCCGGGAGCAGATGGGAATGACGGTTTGACAGCCGATGAGGCATAAGGAGCAGGAAAACAGAAGGTGAAGGAGGTGAGCAAGACGGAGCTGAGGGTTCGGTAGTTGGCCTTGACTGTGAGAGGGCTCGGTGCTCCACGGAGACCCCAGGACCACAGCCGTGAGCCAGAGCCGTCCCCAGTGGTCTCTGTGAGCTGGGAAGCTCACCCCCTTCCGGACACAGCAATCCCGCTCACGGTTGGGGTCCCGGGGTGGGGGGGCGCTGGGCACCTCACACGTTTCCCTGCGTGCGATGAAAGAAGCAGAAACCACCACCTCCACGCAGCATTTTGTCCTGATTCCCAGGATGAAGATAGGCCCGTCTACCCAGTAAGGCTGTATGATGTCCATGTCGTGCACTCACACATGGTTCTATCAACAAAACATTTCCTCCCCTTTCGCTGTCTGTGTGGACGGTGGCCTCTTCTTCCATTGTCTCTCATTTTGAAATAGTTTTGGAAATTATCCTCTTAGACCTTAGCTATTACTTCTCTAGGTCACACACCATATATACACCCTTCCCTGATGAGGATTATTATTATTTTTTTCCATAAGAACACACCCTAAAAAAACAAACTAAACTCAGAGACCACATTTGTGGTTACTGTAGGCTGGGTGGGGGGTAGAGGCAGTGGGGCAGGGATGAGATCAATAGGCCCTGGGGGTCTGATACACAACAGGACCAGAGTTCGCACCCCTGTGTGGTCTACAGGGAAGTTGCTAAGGGTTCTCATCACAAGTGAGATGGATGGTGACTGCTCATCATTGCACAATATATGCCTTATACCGCAAACTTACACACCGCTCTACACAAACTTACGCATCCTGGGATCGAGCCCCGCTTCAGGCTCCCTGCTCCGTGGGGAGCCTGCTTTCCCCTCTCCCTCTCCCTGCTGCTCGCCTTGCTCATGCTCTCAAATAAAATCTCTCTCTCAAATAAAATCTTTAAAATAATTTTTTAAAAACTGGAAAAAGAAAGTTCTCATAACCAGAAAAAAATTGTAACTAAGTGGGATGGTGAACGTGTTAACTAGTATTACTGTGGTGATCATTCGTGTGTCTATAAACATGCATATATGTGTGTGTGTGTGTGTAGACCACTATATATATATATATATATATTTAGACCACTATATATAATATATATATATATTATATATATATATATATAATACATGTATGGTGATATATACATATCACTATGTATAAAATTACTACGTTGTACACCTTGTTTTTTAAAAGATTTTATTAGCATGAGCAGGGGGATGGGGCAGAGGGAGAAGCAGAAGCAAACACCCCGCTGAGCAGGCAGCCCGATCCGGGGCTCGATCCCAGGACCCTGGGACCATGACCTGAGCTGAAACTGGACGCTTAACCGACTGAGCCACCCAGGCGCCCCTGTTGTACACCTTAAATTTACACAGCGTTATATGTCAATTATATTTCAGTAAGGCTGGGGAAAAGAACAATTTATTAGATATTAGGGAATTGTTTGTTTTTAAAGGTGCTCATGATATTCATATTAAAATGGTATTGTCATTTAATGATATTTTCAGAGTTACATGCTGAAGCATTAAAGGGTGAGATATTATTAGGTCTATAATTTTTTCAAGAGAGTGTGTGTGTGTGGTGGGGGAAGAGGCAGAGGGAGAGAAAGAGAGAATCTTGAGCAAGCTCTACACTCAGCGCAGAGCCCAACACAGGGTTTGATCTCATGACCCTGAGATCATGACCTGAGCCAAAATCAAGAGTCAGATGCTTAACTGATGGAGCCATCCAGGCGCCCCTGGTCTATAATCTACTTTAAAATATGTCAGAAATACAGGGGCGCCTGGGTGGCTCAGTCATTAACTGTCTGCCGTCGGCTGAGGTGATGATCTCAGGGTCCTGGGATGGAGTCCCTCATCAGGCTCCTTGCTCAGTGGGGAGCCTGCTTCTCCCTCTGCCCTTCACCCTGCTTGTGCTCGCTCCCTCGCTCTCAAATAAAATCTTAAAAAAAAAAAATTAAGGGATGAGGTTTTTGGTAAATAGGTACAAGAATTTGAAAGAGCAATTTGGCCTGGTGATGGGTATTAAGGGGGGCACGTACTGCATGGAGCACTGGGTGTTACATGGAAACAATGGATCGTGGATCACCACATCAAAAACTAATGATGTATTGTATGGTGACTAACATAACATAATAAAATCTAAAAAAAAAAAAAGCAATTTGGTAAGGTGTGTCAAAGCCCTTAAAATGCAAGTATATGCATATGCAGGTGGATCAGTATCCATTTCCAGGCATCTGTCCTGCAGAAATACTAGCCCAGGTGTGGAAAAGTACATACACGAGGATATTCACAGTGTCCCTCCCCTTTGCAGTGGATTTCTAGGTGGTATCCCACCTTCAGTTCTGATCCCCTCCTACAGGAGCACCACTAATGAAGTGACTACTTAAGCATGCAAATCTGATCATGAGACTGTTTAAAATTGATCACATGTGCTCTGGATAAAGTCCAAACTCTTTAGCCTAGCAGGAAATGCACTTTTACCCACTTGAATTCCATAAATGCTCCAAACTCCCAGTTCTCTGCGCACTTGAGCATATTCTTCCCTGACCTGAGTATCCCTCTCTGGTGGTAAGGGTGTTATGGAAATTGGATGGCACCCTCAGGGAATGATGGAAGAAAGTTCAACGAGAGAATAGTCTCCAAACGTGTGGGTGTGTTTAAAAAGAGCCAAAAGAGATCCTGCAGCATTCTGCAAGACTGGGAATTGTTACCACCTTTGACCTGAAGGGAAAAGAGGAAGAACCAATCCCGGAACCCAGCACGAGGGCAGTGCAAACCATGACCCAGCATCCTAATCCTCTTCCCCCTACTTGCTGATCTTGTGCTACTGCTCCAACAGGGTCAGACCCAAATAGAAGCCAGAAGGCAGAGCTCGGTTGGTATAATCCATGAAGGTCAGTTTCCCAGTGCAGAGGGTGGGGCAGAAACTCAGCTCAAGCATCATCTCCTCTGGGAATCCTTCCCAGATCCTTCAAGACTGTCCTGTTCATTTCCTGTGTCCTTGTCCAGCTCCCTGTACAAGATTCTCCTACGGCCCTTCACAACGTGGCGAAGGACTCTGTTGATTTTCCAGCCTTCATTCATTAGACTATGAAACCCCAGTGTGATATCATTGAACCAGAAGGCAAGTCTGAATTCATGGGCTCAGAATTAAATCTTGGCTCTGTGGCTTACAAAGCCTTTACTCTTCAGCACATCTTCAATTCTTTTAGTAAAGTCGTGGTCATGATCATACTCCATGGAGTTGTCGTGGGGGTTGAAAGCAAAAGTTTCCTCAAAAGATCTTACACGATAGAAGAGACTCGGTGTGTGCTAGCGTATTGGATATGTTCTCTTGATGGCTGGGCGTGACTTTGGGATGAACCTTCCTATGTGGAGAAAGTTACATCTCATGGATACTCTACCTTTGAAGCAGGACTCAGAACTCCCATTAGAACGCTTCTCTGCAGCGTGCAGGCATGTGACCCCTGAACCAGAGAGTCCTCAGCGGAAAGCTGCTCTTTGGAACTGAGCAGGTGGGGGGGTCAGGTGTCATGTGGCTCTTAGTCCTGACGTCAGTGACGACATCAGCTTCCTTTAGAATTTTGTCAAGGTAGCAACAATGGCAACGTTTTTCTTTTCATGTCTGCCCTGCAGTGTGCCTGACTTAGATCTGCTGACAGCTTTCTGATCCCTGCTGTGTCCACTGAAAGCACAGATACAGTTTATTGCAATGTAAAACGATTCTTAATCGGTGCCGGTCTCCCTCCATTATCTTGTTTCAGCACCTGGACAGCTCATCTTCATCTGTTTGCTGTGTGGCTCCTTTCTCTGAAACTTGAGTTTTGGCTTCTTAAATCAAGTTGCTGAATTGCATTCGTGTTCCGTGGCATTTCGAGAGTAGGGAATTCCTGATTAGCCATTAGGTAGGATTAGCTGGGCAGTGGTGAGGGCATTCCAAACAAGTGAAAAGTCCAAATAGTTATGATGGGTTGACAGAATGCGTTTCTCAAGAGGATGAAGGAACTCACGGTATAAGATAAAGGGGCACGACACTGCAGGTCCACTGGACTTTCTACAGGTGCCCACCTGTCCGATTGGAAGTCTCCCTGTGTGGACAAGGGGTGCAATCACAGCAGTAGGCAGGCATCCCCTCCTGAGGGTTTTTCATAAACCCAGCCAGGACCACAGCCCTGGCTGCGCACAGAGCGGGCAGTCTGAAGATGAGAAGTTCTGCCAATAAACACGTGTCTAATTAGCAACAGACAATGTGTCAATGGCTCACGAAGATAATGATAGTGTTTTTACATAGACAAAAAGTATTGTGTTGCAGACCCGATGGTCACAATACCTATGATCAGGGAAATAACGTAAGTGAAAATGGGTCCATACTTATGGGCAAAAAATGTATGCCAAACCATATTCCACAGCTGGGTGGAAGCCATATGGGCCAAGTGACAATTAAAATCACACTTCCAAAGCACAGGAGATGTGGGTAGCATGAAAATACGTAATTAGATCACACAATAAGACACCCATCAGATTGGAAGCATTTTAAAAAGTGTGATAATCAGGATTGGGATAAAGTATGAACTGATAGAAGTCTTAATGGAGAGCAATTTGATATTATCTATCAAAGTTTAAGATGTAAATACACAGCACCCCAAAATTCCATATCTAGGGATCTGATAGAAGTACGTGCACATTTGGTTAAGTTGTATGTAAAACGTTCATTGCAGCATTATTTATAATAATGGAAAATTTAAGACAACTCAAATGCCCACCAATAAAGAAATGGTTAAATTAGAACAAAATATGTAACTTAAATGTAGGGGGATGTTCATTTAACATGATACATGGTCTAGCCCTGTGTATCTGCACATTCATACAGTTTAGTTTAAGAATGCAGTCTATTTAATCTATAGGAAATCATAAGGTTCCCCGCAGGATGCTATCTTAATAAAAATTAGAGAAAAATGTATCTGTATGTTTGAGTGTGGTATTTCTGTAGCCGCTGCACAATGAGTAAGGAAGAAGTCTATAATTATATAAATTGAAAGTTTTTTTTTTCATAAATATGGACCTTGAAATGAGACACAGGAGTCGGCTTGCTGTGATGAGAATTCTCTCCTCAAATGTGTGCATGAAGTATAAATTCAGCACCGCAAGGGCGTCCAACCTCGGGAAGCCTCACGGCCCACTCAGTCACGTCTTCCTGGACGGTCAAGCCTTGACCCTGCGGTGCCGGGGATCAAACCGCCTCGTTTCATCTCAAGTCCCAGTCCTGGTGGAAAGTTTCCATGGTTAAGAATATCATATCATGGGGAGCCTGGGTGGCTCAGTTGGTTAAGCATCTGCCTTCCGCTCAGGTCATGATCCTGGGGTCCTGGGATGGAGTCCTGGCATCGGGCTCCCTGCTCAGTGGGGAGCCTGCTTCTCCCTCTCCCTCTGCTGCTCCCCCTGCTTGTGCTCTCTCTCTCTCAAATAAATAAATGAAATCTTAAAAAAGAATATTGTATCGTTCCACATATTTTCTTTTCTTTTTTTTTTAAAGATTTTATTTATTTGAGAGAGAGAGAATGAGAGAGAGCACATGAGAGGGGGGAGGGTCAGAGAGAGAAGCAGACTCCCTGCCAAGCAGGGAGCCCGATGCGGGACTCGATCCAGGGACTCCAGGATCATGACCTGAGCCGAAGGCAGTCGCTTAACCAACTGAGCCACCCAGGCGCCCCACATATTTTCTTTTCTGGTCCAAAGAAACCTGGTCACCAGCACTGTTGTTAAAATGGATGTTCTTCCGATGGGGATGAAGCTAAAAGATAACCATTCAGCAATGGAATATGAGCTTCCCGGGGAAATATCTTAAAACTATCTTGGCCGCTAGACGTGGGGGAGGAAATCCTGTACCTCCTTCAACCTCAAAGTTCATCACAAATTTTGTGTGTGTTGTGTGTTTTGGTATCAACTGAGATAATGTATGAAAACAGTACACAGAAAATCACGCACATATGTACATTTTTATTAACATGTATAATGCTAGTTGAAAATGCCAGTCATCCCCTGATGCTTGAGGACAGCGATCGAAGACATTCTCTATGCATTAGATAGATTCAGAAAATCCAGACTACTCCAGGACTTAGGATCTGGTGTGTTAACCAGGCCTTTTATTTGTGATGCTTTCACATCTGCGACCTCCCTGACCCTAGAGGGACAGCCCCTCCCAGGGCTAACTAATTCCTGAGGCTAAGTCTCCTGCAGTGCACCTTTCATATGCAAACCAATCAATTCAGAGTCCCCATCCCATCCCCTCCTATTTGGGGCTCTCACACTCTGGGTCACTATCCCCCTGCCCTAATCTTTCCAGGGCTAGTTGCCAGACAACTAGGGATGCCCCTACCCTCCAGACCCCACTGAGATTATTCATGTCAGCCAATCCTAAACCTACTGTTTCTAATTGCCTCACCTGTTTCTTCCCAGGGAAACCACAATAAAGGCTCCCGCCCATGTTCCCCACACCCCTGCCTCTTGACGGACCCTGGTGCTTCCCAGAGTGCTCCCCACCAGTGGTGTGCCCCCTCGACTAGGGAAGTGTCAGCAATAAACTATCTTTTCAATGGCCGCTGTCTCCTGATCTGTTGGCCCCTCCATACCTGAGTAACAATAAAACCTACATTTAAAAACTCCTGGGTAGGTGAGCCTTTAAGAGCTAATGTCTTGGGGCACCTAGGTGGCTCAGTTGGTTGGGCATCTGCCTTCGGCTCAGGTCATGATACCAGGGTCCTGGGATTGAGCCCCACATCGGGCTCCCTGCTCCATGGGAAGCCTGCTTCTCTCTCTACCTGCCGCTCCCCCTGCTCTCTGTCAAATAAATAAATAAAATCTTAAAAAAAAAAAGAACCGATGTCTTGGGGCGCCTGGCTGGCTCAGTCGGTGGAGCATGAATGAGACTCTTGTTTTCAGGGTGGTGAGTTTGAGCCCTATGTTGGGGGTAGAGATTACTTAAAAAAAAAAAAAAGAACCAATGTCTTAATTTGTTAAAAGGAAAGAGCCATAACTAACCATGTACGTGCTCACAGAGTTAAAGAAGAAAGTATATAAACTCTTCTTTAGAGGAGTTGCACAAAGGGGGACTTGGATCATTTCAGACCATCAGTAAAAGACATCATGGCTGGGAAATGCATTCTACCGGCCAAAGTAGATTTGGGTGGTTATAAAGACTCTGGGCAGCAAAGGATAGACACTGAGTTCTGCTTTATAAGATCTTCTGCACCCAGAGGCACCATCTACTCCATGGCCATTTCTGCATCAAGCATTCATTGTCCTTGCCTAGAAAATACAACCACAGATACTCCTACAGCTCTTGAGAAAAATACCAGTTCACGAAAACCGAGCCCCCTTTGTCCTTCTGGGGACAGAGTGTCACCGCAGGTATTCTCGAGGGACTGTAGGTTCTGAGGCTCTAAAGGCCTCGGAGGCAGTTTTGTAGTTGGGACAACATCAGCCTCTTCGAGTTCCCCACAGACCCCATTTCCGGTTGGGGGAGGAGCGTCTCATGGGGGGCATGGGCCACGGCATGCCTGGCATGGTAGACATGGTAGCTGGAGCCAGACAGGGTGCTGTCAAAGAAGTGCGAATCCTCCAAGGACACATGGCGTGGGCGTCCCTCCAGAACCCTGCGGGCAGATCCTGGGGGTGAGCCCTTGAAATAAAATCACCAGAGTTTACTAAGGACAACATCTTCTGGGTATTTACAACAGTTAACTGTCTGTATAAAACGTGAGAAACCAGGGACTTCGTGGCTCTGGTGTGAAAAGGCGAGTCCCTTGGAAAGCGTCAAGCATGGAGTCTTTCCCACTGGTGGTGAAATCCCACTGGGTGACCCACACCTTCTGTGTGGTGACAGTATTCAACCCAGCTACGCGGAGGTTTGTCAGAGAACTGTGTCCCCATAAACAATAGTCGTGACTGTCAAATCGATCACTCTGGAAAGTCCATTCTGAGGAAGGCTGGAATTGCTCTGTGGTCGGCATCCTCTCTGTGTGGGCTGTGCAGATAGCTTTCCTGACCATTTCCTCTTCCAGATCCCAGAGGAACCACTTCCCTTTCATATCATCTGAGACAAACAGCCCCACACAGGTCTGGCCAAAATGCAGCAACAACACCACCATGCCCAGGGCCAGAGCAGCATCCCTGGAGGCCATCTGATACAGAGATGGAAACTGACCTTTGTCACTCAAGGGCAGATCATAAGGCCATATGTGATCTGAAGGGGAAGAGAAAAGTGGGGTCCATTTTTCACTCAATGGAAGCAACATGAAGGAGAACACTGTGTGGTATACATCATTAACCAATCACACATGTTTTGTACGACTTGAATCCTTTTGGATGTATCAAAAAATTTTTTTAGGGGCTGGGTGGCTCAGTTGGTTAAGCGTCTAAATCTTGATTTCAGCACAGGTCTTGATCTCAGGGTTGTGAGATCAAGCCCCGAGTTGGGATTCTCTCTCTCCCCTTCTCCCTCTGTCCCTCCCCCCACTCTTTCCCTTTCTTAAAAAAAAAAGTTTATGGCTCAGAATATAATGTATCTTAGCATTTGTTCTGTGTACATTTGGGAAGAATGTGTGTTCGGCTGGTGTTGGGCAGTGTCTCATAAATAGCAGTCCAGTCAAGTTTGTTGATAGGGTTTATTTTTATTTTTTAAAAATTTTATTTATTTATTCATGAGAGACAGAGAGAGAGAGAGAGGCAGAGGGAGAAGCAGGCTCCCAAGGAGCAGGGAGCCCGATGCGGGACTCAATCCCAGGACCCTGAGATCATGACCTGAGCCGAAGGCAGACGCTTAACCATCTGAGCCACCCAGGCGCCCGATAGGGTTGTTTAAATCTACACCTTTGCTAATGTTCTGCCTAATTGTTCTACTAATTATTGAGAGAGAGGTGTGATGATTAATTTTACCTGTGCTCTTGGCTAGGTTATGTTACCCATTGTTTGGTCAAACATCAGTCTAGATGTTGCTGTGGAGGTAATTTTTATTTTATTTTTATTTATTTTAAAGATTATTTGAGAGAGAGAAAGAGAACGAATGAGCAGGGGGAGGGGCAGCGGGAGAGGGAGAGAATCTCAAGCAGACTTCCTGCTGAGTGCAGAGCCCAACATGGCACTCGAACTCATGACCCTGAGATCATGACCTGAGCTGCAATCAAGAGTTGGACACAACCCGACTGAGTCACCCAAGTGCCCTGCAGTGGAGGTAATTTTAAATTAATATTTAAATTAGTCCACTTTGACTGAGGCATATTATCCTCCATAATGTGGGGGGCCTCATTCAATCTGTTGAAAGCCTTAAGGAGGAAAGACTGAGCTCTAAGGAAGAAGGAATCCTCCCTCTAGACAGCCTTTGGTCTTGAGCTGCAACATTCATTCTTCCTTGGGTCTCTAGCCCTCCCTGAAGATTTTGGACCTGCCAGCCCCCACAATCACATAACACAATTCCCAAAAATTAATCACCCTCTGTAACTCTGGAAACCCTGACTGCTACAAGGAATACTAAAATCATCTCCAACTATATCTGTTTCTCCTTGCAGTTCTACCCATTTTTGCTTTGTGTATTTTGAAGCTCTGTTAATAGTTGCATAAATATTTTGGATTGTTCTGTCCTTTTGACTTATTTGACACTTTTATGATTACAAAATGACCTTTTTTTAATCCATGGTAATATTCTTTGCTCTGACATCAGCTTTGACGGAAATACAGCTACTTTTACCTTCTGTTGACTAGTATTAGCATGCTGTGTCTCTCAATTTCCTGTTCTTTCTAACCTATTTGGTCTTCATATTTAAAGTGTATTTCTTGTAGCCAGCATATTTTTGGGTCTTACTTTCTTATCTGACAATCTCTGACTTTTTAATTCAGGTATTTAAACGAGTAACAATTAATGTGATTTTTAGTATGGTTAACTTTGAGTCTGTCGCCTTGCTGTTTATATGCTAGTCACTTCGGTTTACCCTTACCCTCTTCTTCTGCCTTCCTTTGGAGTAACTGAGTATTTTTTATGATTGTATCCTATTTTCTTGTTGATTTATTAGCTATCACTCTGTTTTGATATTTAGTTTGTTAGCTATGTTAGGGTTTCTAGTATACATCTAACCTGTTACAATTTGCCTTCTTGTGATAGGACTTCATGTGTAAGAACCTTGCAATAGTATACTTCCATTTCTCCTTTTCCAGCCTTTCTACTATTTTCGTTCCATTTACTTTTATATTTAATATAAATCACTCAACACACTGCTGTTATTTTTTTAGTAAGCAAGACTGAAAACTTAGGATGGTCAGCAGCAGCTCAGAGAACTATGAGGAAGAATAGGTCCTCCAGTCCGAAAGGCAGTCTGGGCAGCACATCTTCCATGCCACAAGCTAAGACTGGAAAAACCAGACTGGAAAAGTGGTTTGAAAATTATTTAACACATTGTCTTAGTCTGTAAAGGTGGCTTTAACAAATGGCCCTAGACTGGGTGTCTTTCATAACCATTTGCTTCTCACAGTTCTGGAGGCTGGAAGTTCAAGATCAGGGTGCCCACACCCTTCCAGGTGAGAACCCCCTTCCAGGTTGCAGATAGCTGACTTCTTCCTTCCATGTCCTCACATAGTGGGAGGGGCGAGGGAGCTCTTTTGGGTCTCTTTTATAAGGGCACTAACCCCATCCGTGATGGCTCCACCTAATAATCACCTCTCAAAGGCCCCACCTCCTAATATCATCAGATTGGGAATTAGGTATTAACTTGTGAATTTGGCGGGGGGGGACACAAACATTCAGTCATAACACACATTATGTTTATTATTGAGTTGGCTTGGTGCACATGTGACACAAATTTATCCAACCACTGGGACCTTCTACCTGATGTTTATTCTACTTAAACCAAAGCCACTCGAAGACTAGATTCCCAGTTCAGGCTTGAAACAAGTAAGATGCAACTCTGGAGAAAAGATCCTAATCCATTTTGCTGGAGTGCCTGTTGATCAGGAAGTGTTGTCAACTTCTCTCCATTTCAGGGGACCCTATTTCTTCTATAAAGAAAAACACAAAGCACAGGGCTTGACCATTGCATAGAGAGAAAAAGAGTGAGAAAGAGAAATAAATAGGGGCCCTCTTGTACTGTTGGTGGGAATGCAAACTGGTGCAGCCACTCTGGAAAACAGTATGGAGGTTCCTCAAAAAGTTAAAAATAGAACTACCCTACCATTCAGCAATTGCACTACTAGGTATTTACCCAAAAAATACAAAAACACTAATTCAAAGGGGTACCCCAATGTTTATAGCAGCACTATCAACAATAGCCACACTATGGAAAGAGCCCAAATGTCCATCAACTGATGAATGGATAAAGATGATGTGAGATATATATGTGAGATATATATATATATGAGATACACACACACACACACACACACACACATAATGGAATATTACTCAGCTATCAAAAAGAATGAAATCTTGCCATTTGCAATGGTGTGGATGGAGCTAAAATGTATTATGCTAAGCAAAATAAGTCAGTCAGAGAAAGACACATACCATATGATTTCACTCATATGTGGAATTTAGGAAACAAAACAGATGAACATATGGGAAGGAAAAAAAAAAGAGAGAGAAGGGGAAAAAACCATAAGAGACTCTTAACCATAGAGAACAAACTGAGGGTTGATGGAGAGAGGTGGGTGGGGGATGGGCTAAGTGGGGGATGGGTATTAAGGACGGCACTTGTGATGAGCACTGGGTGTTGTATGTAAGTGATGAATCACTGAATTCTCCAGAAATGAATTTTTTAAAAAGATTTTATTTATTTATTTGATAGAGACACAGCGAGAGAGGGAACACAAGCAGGGGGAGTGGGAGAGGGAGAAGCAGGCTTCCCGCTGAGCAGGGAGCCCGATGTGGGGCTCGATCCCAGGACCCTGGGATCATGACCTGAGCCGAGGGCAGATGCTTAACGACTGAGACACCCAGGCGCCCCTGCAGAAACGAATATTGCACGATACATCAACTAACCAGAATTTAAATAAACATTTGAAAAAGAAAAACAATAGTATACTGAAAGACATATAATACATATCATGGTTTGGGCCAATAATCATCATCATAATTTTTAAAATGTCTAATTGATCACATATTTATATAACTTATTGATATTATTTTATCATTAGATGGTTACATTTTACTGTATTATACAGAATATCATAGTTAATTATAACAATATATATTATGAATCTACGATACATTAATATATTAATTATGGTAGTTTTATTATTTCAACATATTAATAACACAAGTCAATCTATCAGTACTACTAATAAATATCCTTAGAACAGTTTTACCAAGTAAAAAATGGATTACATATTTACATAACTTGTTAATAAATAGGCAAATCTTTATGTCTCAGGCATCGTGCCAAATACATCACTCGCATTTTCTCCTTCATCTAGGGAGAGGCCAAGCGCTGGGCGCTTCTGCCGCTGGGCAGGAAGCTTCTCCGTCCTGCGGAGACACCGCCCGCCCGCTGACGGCGCTGTGACTCGACTCGTTGCCCCAAAGGGACGGGGGACCCCCCCCCCAGCGCCACGCCCGCAGCTCCTGGGACTTGTAGTTCGCGGCCGCGTGGTGCGCAGGCGCACTGCCGCGTCCGTCCTGGGCGCGCGTGCGGGGGCGGCGGCGGCGCGGCGCGGCGCGGCGTGAGTTAACGGGGCGGGGGCGCGGGCCGGAGGGAGGAGAGGTCCGGGACTGGCACGGGGAGCGCGTCGGCGGGGCGGGCCCGGGTGGGAGCCGGTGGCGCCCGAGCGCCGTGCTCCCGGTAACACCTGCGCCCGTCCTGGGGCGGTGTAGCCGCAGGCGGTGCTGCGCGCATTCCTGGCCGGCCGCGCCCGAAGCCAGGTGCGCGGGGTCCGCGCGGGGGTCCGGGCGGGGACGGGGTCTCGGCGTTCCCGTGGAGGCGGCACGGGACAGTCGGAAAGGCCGCCCAGCTCCCAGAACGGCAGAGTCCAGCGCTTCCTTGCGGGGAGCCCCCGCCTGAGACCCCCGGGGGCGCGCGCTGCCGGGAGCGGACGACAGCTCGTCCAGCCCAGACTTGGAAGGGAAATGGAATGAACATGTTTGCTCTTGAAGTCAGAGAGGGGTTGGAACGCCCGGACTTCCCTGGGCTAGCCAGGGGTCTCCCCCGGGGCGATTCTGCCTGTGTCCGTCCCCTGGGCAGTGTCTGGGGACATTGGTGGTTGTCATGCAGAGGGGGGGGGCGGGTGGGGACCGCTTTTCGGGGGGGGGGGGGGGGGGTTGGGGAGCGCCTTTCATCGAGGGGTGGGGCCAGGGGTGCTGCTCAGACCCCCGCAGCGCCCGGACGGCCCCGCCCCAGAGAAGGATCCAGCCCGTGTCCACAGCGCCCGGGGGGGGGGGGGGGGGGGGCGGGGGAGACCCTACGTTAATTATCCGGAAAAACACTTGAGTCAGATCCCTGCTCACTAGATAGCAGAATAAATTCCCAAAGGGTCAGACGGTAAGAACCAGAGAGACTCACCCCCAGCATCTGTGTCCCGTGCTCCCCACTCTCCTCAGGGTGTGTATTTAACTGTGTGCAGCATCCTAGGGCCTCAGGAGGGCAGATCATCATGGCACACGGAGTCTCTTCGGGCGGATGGAATCCCCGACACCAGCGAGCTCTCATTTGGGAATGACTGTCCCTAGGGGACCGTGGGTGATATCTGGGGGGGAGACCCTGACTTACCCTGTGGCCCTGTGGTTTTAGTGGTATCGAGGGTCCTCTCCATTTATGCCCAGCTGGCCCGCCAGGGGAGGAGGAAGCAGCTGACCATTTTGCCAGTGTCCCAGCACCAAGCCCTCCAGTCTCTCCCCTTCCCTGGAGTGCATTTCCTTGTTCTTGTGAGGAAGTCCTCATTGGGCCTCATCCGGCCTTTCCTGTGGATCAAGGATGAGTTTCTGTGGTTCAAACATTGAGAGGGAAAATCCTGAGCCATGTGCCACAGGCCTGGGTGAAGGAGGGGGCGGGCGAAAGGGGCCACTGACATGCACCACGATTAGGAGGGTCTTCCAACTTCTAGAGGCTGGCAGAGAATTGGTCTGGAAGAGCTAGGAAGGGGCCGGGGGACCTGGACCCATTGCTGTGAGCTGCAGTGTCCCCAGAGCAAAGACGGAACCGCATGCAGCGTGGGGCCAGGGTGGTAGATGCTTTCCGTCCCCTGCAAGAAGCTCCCGGGCAACAAGGCTAAGGCGAGGACCAGAGCCCTCCCTCTCTGTTCACCTCTGGTGTTTGTGACTGTCCTGGGGCGGCCGGAGCAGAGCACCACAGCCTGCGTGGCCAATGCAACAGAAACCTCCACTCTCATTCTGGAGGCCGGAAGTCCGAAGTCAAGGGTCCGCAGCGCCCTGCTCCCTCCGGAGGCCCGAGGAGAGGATGCTCCCTGCCTCTTCCACCTTCTAAGGGTCCCTCTCAACCCTCAGCGTCCCTTGGCCCGAAGCTGTGTCACTCGTCTCTGCATCCACTGCCACATGGCCTTCTCCCTGTGTGTCCGTGTCTCTTTTAAGGACACCGTCCGTCATCGTGCATCAGGGCCCGCTCGACTCTAGGATGATTTAGTCACATCTGCAAATTTCCTGTTTGCAAAGGTCACTTTCACGGGTACTGGAAGGTCAGGCCTTGAGCGTATCTTGTAGAGCACCTGACTCAGCACCGGGCAGTGTTTTCACCAGCAGGTGCCTGCTCAGGGTGGAGCACATGTGTCCTAGAGAGACCTGATGCCCCGGGCATCTGGCCGGCCGGCCCTCTGCCCTGCAGAGCTGAGACCACGTGCTCCCGGTGAGTCGGAGCCAGCTCTCCGGCGAATTCTGCAGCACGTCCTCTCTGGCTCCCTGCTTAGGTTGTCAAGCTTTTGTTCTAGTTTATCTCAGTTTCACTTCATAAATGGTTTGCAGAAGAGGTTGGCATCACAGATCATGTCTTCCTTGATAATTTATTTTTTTTTAGTTTATTTATTTGACAGAGAGAGACACAGCGAGAGAGGGAACACAAGCAGGGGGGTGGGAGAGGGAGAAGCAGGCTTCCCGCTGAGCAGGGAGCCCGATGCGGGGCTCGATCCCAGGACCCTGGGACCATGACCCGAGCCAAAGGCAGACGCTGAACGACTGAGCCACCCAGGCGCCCCCCTTCCTTGATAATTTAAACAATTACTGGTCCTTCCTGGAGTTAGTCATGATACCGTTTGGTGTACATCCTTGCCAGCTTTTGGCCATCTTGCGATACATTACGTGTGTGTGTTATATATATAGTTATATATATTTTAAGGTTTTTTTTTCCAGGTTTGTTAGTTTTATTTTTTTGGTAATAGCTTTATTTAGATGTTGGTTCATTTAGGGTATGCAGTTCAGTGACTTATAGTATATGCACAGAGTTGGGCAGTCACCATGTCTGTCTAATTCTGGATCCTTTCATCATTCTCCCAAGAAACCCTGTCCCCATGAGCCGTTACCTCCCAGCCCTATTCTCTAGCCCGTGGCAAAAACAGACCTACTTCCTGTTCATGGATGAGCCTGTTCTGGAGACGTGTCACACACGTGGACTCACACCCACGGGGCTTCTGTGTCTGGTTCCCTCCCTGAGCGTCGTGGGCTCGGGGTCGGTCCACGTAGAGCGTGTCAGGGCTGCACTTCTTTTTAAGGCTGAATAACCATCTGCTGTGTAGACGGAGCACATTTGTTTACCCATTCATCCGTTGACAGACCTTTGGGTTGCTTCCACCTTTGGGCGACTGCGAGTCACGCTGCCGTGAACATTTGTGAACAGATGTTTGTGTGGACGTATGTTTTTGTTTCTCTTGGGCAGAGAGCGTGGGTCCCATGTTACCTGTGTTTAACCATTCGAGGAACTGCCAGACTGTCTTCCACGGCGGCGGCCCCGTTGTCCATGCCCAAGGCGTCCATTCTCCCCGTCCTCCCCAGCCCCTGTTTTTGCCTTTCTGACGCTAGTCATCCTGCTGGGGGTGACGTGTTACCTCACCATGGGTTTGATCTGTATTTCCCCCATGACTCGCGACGTTGAGCATCTTTCTGTGTGCCGCTCCGTCATCTGAGTATCACCTTGGGAGAAGTATCTTTACTTGAGCGAGCTTTTTCTTTCTTTTTTTTTTTTTTTAAGATTTTATTTATTTATTTTGACAGAGAGAGACACAGAGAGAGAGGGAACACAAGCAGGGGGAGTAGAAGAGGGAGAAGCAGGCTTCCTGCCGCGCAGGGAGTCCGATGCGGGGCTCGATCCCAGGACCCCGGGACCATGACCTGAGCCGAAGGCAGACGCTCAACGACTGAGCCACCCAGGCGCCCCGCGAGCTTTTTCTTTTGAAGGGATTTGGGGAAGAGGCGTGCAGATGGCACATGGAGCCCCCCGTGCCTTCCCATAGCTCCCCACTCGTGCAGCAGCCCGGCTTCTTCGTTTGCCCTCGCCCCAAGGAACCTCGTGGGGATTCTTGTGTCCCAGTCGCCCTTCCATGTGAAATTCTTTCTGGCGGGAGGCTACTATTTTTTTAAATGTTTAATTGTGAATTAATTATAGACTCACAGGATGTTGCAGAAGCGGGGCAGAGCCCCCTGTACCCATCACGCAGCTTCCCCCATTGGCATCTCTCACAACAGTGATGGAAGCCAGCACATTGATACTGACCAGCCCCCCCACGAAGATTTAATACCACAGATGCATCAGTGTGTGGGGGCTGCCACAGAGCCCCGCGGACTGGGCGGCTCACACCACAGAGCTCGGTTCTCTCCCAGACCTGGAGCTGGAGGCCTGAGATCAAGGTGTCGACAGGGCTGATTTCATTCTGAAGCCTCTCTCCTTGGCGGTAGACAGCTGTCTTCTCTCCGTGCCCTCACATGGTCTTCTCTGTGTGTGTCTGTGTCCCAGTCCTCTCTTCTTTTCTTATTTTTTGTTTATTTATTTGAGAGACACAGAGATAGTGAGAGAGAGCACCAGCAGGAAGGAGGGGGACAAGCAGGCTTCCCGCTGAGCAGGGAGCCCGATGCGGGGCTCGATCCCAGGACCCTGGGATCATGACCTGAGCCGAAGGCAGACGCTTAACGACTGAGCCACCCAGGCACCCCCCCCCCCCAGTCCTCTCTTCTTATAAGGATGGGTTTTATGGGACCAGGGCCCATTCCTAGCGACCTCATTTTGACTTAATTGCCTCGTTAAGAGCCCTGTCTTGAAATACAGCCACCTTCTGAGGTCCTGTGGTTGGGACTTGAACGTATGAATTTGGAGGGGACACCGTTTAGCCCATAACAACAGTTACATATACACAGACTTACGTTGGAGATACTGCAGGTTTGGTTCCGGACCACCGACAATAAAGCGAGTTGCGTGCATTGTCGGGTTTCCCAGGGTGCGTAAAAGTTATGCTTACACTGTCCTGGAGTCCGTTAGGTGTGCGGTAGCATGATGTCTAAAAATACCGTGTACGTGCCTTAATTTAAAAATACCTTATTGCTAATAAATGCAAACCGTCATCTGAGCTTTCTGCAAGGCATCATCACCGACCACAGATCTCCGTAACAACCACAGTAATGACGAGCTCGTGAGATCGCCGTGGCACAGAGACGTGAAGTGAGCAAACGCCGTGGGAGGAATGGCCCCGCAGACTTGCTGGATGCGGGGTTGTCCCAGACCTTCGATACCAAACAACGCATTATGTGTAGGCGTGCGTTATCCGCCTCTGTACTGAACACGCATCTGTGCCTTATACATAAAAAGAACACTTCTTCTGACCTCCCCTCCCCACCCCAAGAACCAATTTGCAGTACCCCAGGGTTAACACCGCCTTACCCCTTACTGAGAATGCTTCTCCTCGTGTCATCGACACCTCACTGTGGGGGCGTTGATTGCAACCAAGATGCGACCCGGAGCGTGGACGGGAGGGAGCGGGCAGCATCAGGTCTCGGTTCAGCAAGATGAGTCAGCAATAGGGCGTCATGCACCTAAAATGGGTCATGAGGATAAATCTCATGTTGGGTGTTCTTACCACACACTATTAAAAAAAAAAAAAGTGTCAACCAACCAAGAGTTTAACGCTGGTTCTGTTCTATTAACTAGATGGCAGACTTTTTCAGATTTCCCACTACCATCTTCCTTCTGGCCCAGGAAACCCATCCAGGGGCCCACAGGACATTTTGTCACCTTGCTTTCCTTCTTGGGCTCATCCAGTCTGTGACTGTTTCTCACACTTTCCTTGTCTTTCATGACCTTGGCGCTTTTGAAGAGCACTGGCCAAGTGTTTGTAGAAGGTCCCGTGGGTTGAGTTTGTCTGATGTTTTCTCACGATTACACTGGGGTTATGGTTTGGGGGGAGGGTATTCCAGTGGTGTCATGTCATATCAGGGCATATCTGCTGTCCAGTCCATGTCGCCGGTGACTCCAGCCTCGATCACCCGGCTCGGGTGGGGTCTGACAGGTTTCTCCAGTAGTAAGGTTGCCGTGTCTCCCTTGATCTGCAGTGTTTGCTGGAAGCAAGTCACCGAGTCAACCCACATGGAAAGCAGGGGTCTGGGGAGGCGGAGCTCCACCTCCTGGACGAGAAACATGGAAGGATTTACAGATGTGTTAAAACCAGGGTGCTAATTAACATATTCTGGAGGCATGACCAATGTCCCGCCTCTCCTTGGAATCTCCCCAGTAACGAAGTGTGTGCATCGGTGGGTCTTGTCTGCAGGGATGGTTACTGGGGTGTTCCTGTGGTGATGGTCCGTTAATGGGGGGGGGGGGAGTGATTTTTTTGAAGTTTTCATCCAGGAATCCAGATCAAGCCCATCACAAGTGTCCATTCATTCCTCGTGAGTCTGCGTGAGAGTTTAGAGTTTACACATGGATGACACACCCAGAGGGGGCAGGTGGCTCACCTGTGGTGAGTGGGGACAGAGTGGGGACTGCTTCAGGATGCCATCACTGAGGGCCAGAGCCAGACACTCGTTGGCGTGCTGGAAACAGTCTGCTCAGGCCCTGTGGCAGGGGGGAGAGACCTCCCGGTGGACCTGGGCTCCATCCCTGATGCAGCGTGGACAAGCCAGGGTATGTGGCAAGGGAGCAGGAGGGGGTCAGTGGACAGGCACTTGCCAAGAGGACGCATCAGGGGGGCTCTGGCTAAACAGAGCTGATGGGGCTGCTGCTGCAGGCAGGCTGGGTGATCCCCACGCCACATGGCTGTGGGAAGGGGGTACTGGTCAGCTCTCCAGGGGATCAGACACAGGGCAGGGGCTCTTGCTAAAACTGGGTAATGCAGAACTAAACTGAGAAGCTCAGAGGTCAAGGCCTGGTTGAAAGGAGGGTTCAGAGTGGCCCAACTAAAGTTGGGTCAGGGAGCGAGTCCAGGGAGCCAGCTGGGCTGTGGGAAGGCAGACGTGAATCTGAGACACGCCCGGGGTGGGGGCGCCTGTGGGCTCTGAACTGAGCCTTCCAGAGTTTGAGCCTGGGTGGTCCTACTAGGTTGAATGGTGTTCCCCGCAAAATTCACGTCCACCCGGCACCTTAGAATGTGAGCTTATTTGGAAATAGGATCTTTGCAGATGGTGTTAGTGAAGGCGAGGTCATATTGGAGTAGGCGGGCCTAACCCAACGACTTGGTGTCCTCATAAGAAGAGAGACACAGATTCGGGAGACAGCCACGTGACCATGGAGGCAGAGACTGGAGGGACGTGGCCACGAGCCCAGGGCCAGCTGGAGTGCCCAGAACCTGGAAGAGGCAGGAAGGACCCTCTTCTGAAGCCGCTGGAGGGGGCGCAGCCCTGAGACCTTGATCTGACTTCTGACCTCCAGGATGTGAGAGAGTGAGTCTCTGTGGTCTTAAGCCTCCCAGCATGTGGTCATCTGTTTCAGTGGCCCCAGCCCTGCTTTGCAATGGAGTGGGTGCATTCCATAAGCTTCCGAGACCTTCAGTCTCTCCGTCGGAGCCTGGGTTAAGGAGCCGTTAAGGCCCATGGCCTCTGTCCTGGCTTCTGTTGACCACAGTTTGGGGGACACCTGGATTGGTTGCAGAGGTCTCCGGGCCCAGGATTTGGGGACTGGGGACAGGTCTGGGCCTGGGCTTCACGGTCTCTTCTCCTCCTGCAGCTCTGCCTGCCTTGGAAACTGCTCCTAAGAGAAGAGAATGGCTGCTGGCTACCTGCCCCCATGGCCCCAGGTGAGTGGGGACTTCCTCCGGCCCTGAAGATGCCCGGTGTGTCAGGGGAAGCGCCCCTACCAGACTTGCATTCCTCACCACGTGGAAACCGAGGGACCACTGCCCATGAGCATCTGGGTCCGAGTACCCCTGCTTCTTGGATGTCTAAGGAGAGGCATACGCCGGATTTAGCACACCTTTCCCCACAGGAGAGCGGTGCTTCCTTCCTGGGCTGGGAGCGCGTCCTTGTGGCCTGAAGACCCCGCACCTCCCCCATGGCGGGAAGAGCTGCGCCATCCTCCTTATTTAAAAATAATTTTCAGAATTGTGGTCAAGTACACACAACATGAAATTCGCCACTTTCAGTACATAGCTCGTGGCATGAAGCACACTCACCCTGTCCTGCGACCGCCCCCACCCTCTGTCTCCAGAACGTTCCATCTCTCCACACGGAGACTCTGTCCCTGTGAAGCACGGACTCCCCACCCCCACCCTCCATCTCCAGAACGTTCCATCTCCCCACACGGAGACTCTGTCCCCACAAAGCACGGACTCCCCACCCCAACCCTCCGTCTCCAGAACGTTCCATCTCCCCACACGGAGACTCTGTCCCCGTGAAGCACGGACTCCCCACCCCAACCCTCCGTCTCCAGAACGTTCCATCTCCCCACACGGAGACTCTGTCCCCGTGAAGCACGGACTCCCCAACCCCTGCCCCAGCCCCGGCTCCCACACTCTCCTCTCTGTCTGTGTGGACGGGACCCCTCTGGGGACCTCCTGGGAGTGGGGTCCTGCGGGATGTGTCCTTCTGGGTCTGGCTCCTCTCACTGAGCCCGGTGTCCTCGGGGTCCCTCCGCGTCGTGGCAGGTGTCAGGGTCCTTTCCTTCCTAAGCCTGAGGACAGCTGCATTTAATGGGAAGCCACCTTCTGGGGCATGAGCATCAGGAGACAGGTGGGGAGCAGAAGCCACTATCGGCTGGGACAGCAGATCTGTGGAGAGCAGTAGGCAGGGTCCCTGTCCCCTAACTCACAGCTTTGGGAACGTGATCAGTGTCTGCATCAGAAATACAGAGGTGACCAACAGCTCGGGTTCAGGTGGTCCCTCGGAGAACAAGCCCTTTCCTGGGGTCATTTGTGAGTGACCCAGATGTCCAGTCAGTATCTGTGATGTTGTCCTATTGGGGCCCCCTGGAGAGAGGTCTTCAATTGCTCTGGCCCCCACATCGAAGTCCTGGTCATTGCAGGCACACCTGCTTCAGGCCTGACACAGCCCTTGGGGACATTGTGAGGTTTCAGCTTGGAGCCTGTGCTGGGCCCGGAACCCGTGAGGTCAGGGTTCCAAACAAAGCCAGCGGCTTGTCCCTCGGCAGCGGCAAAGCTGAGATGCCACAGGGCCGGGCCGTGGCCGTTCTTGTCTCGTCTGTCTTCATGTGCACATAAATGGAGCCACTCAGACTGAGGCGGTCAGGCTGGAGGGTCCTCATCTCTCCAGGCCACGTGGGATCACGAGCCCCTTAGTGGCTCAGACCTGAGTCTTTAAAACCCCAACGGCATTTCTCCATCTGGGGATCTCCTCTCTCTTCATGTTGTTCTCCGATAGGTGTAAGTCATAAAAATCATGAGTCATGGAGGCTTGTTTTTAGTATTTAAAGAGCTTACATTTTAACCTGCTCACCAGGCAGCAAAAAACAAAGAACTTGTGTCCCACTGAGACTTTTTCCCTAGTCTTCCCTAATTGAGATGATCCATTATGGAATTATAATAATATAATTATATATATATATATTTATTATAATTTTAAACAATATTTATTATAAATATTAAATATAAATATATTATTTAATAAATAACGAAGTGGTATTTCACACTCATTTCTAATTGTACATCCATATGTAATAGTCACAAAGTTCAAAGCCATTAAAATTGTTTTCCTTTTTATTTAATTGCAGATTTACTCAAAGCCTTGCAGTGAGTTCAGCAGCTGCAGGGTTAACCCTAGAGCTCCCTGGGAAGAAGGCAGCAGGAATGTGAGGGGGTCTGGGGGAGGTTGCAGCAGCAGCTGCTGGCCTGGAAAAAAGCCTGTTTTTTCCTACTTTATCTAAAAATTAAAAAAAATACTTTATTTATTTATTTGAGAGAGGGCGAGAGTGCGAACAGGGGAGGAGCAGAGGGAGAGGGAGACAATCTCCAGCAGACTCCGCACAAAACGGGGAGCGCAGCACCCTGGAATAATGACCTGAGCCGAAATCGAGAGCTGGACACTTGACCGACCGAGCCACCCAGGCGCCCCCACTTTATCTAAAATTTTGTGGCAGCCCTGGGTGCTAACGTTTTTCTTCTGGATGGGAGAAACACAGAAACTTTTAATATTGGGGCGCCTGGGTGGCTCAGTCGGTGAAGCATCTTCCTTCAGCTCGGGTCATGGTCCCAGGGTCCTGGGATCGAGCCCCGCGTCGGGCTCCCTGCTCGGCCGGGAGCCTGCTTCTCCCTCTCCCTCTGTCTGCCGCTCCCCCTGCTTGTGCGCACTCTCTCTCTCTGACAATCAATCAGTCAATCAATCAATCTTAACAACAGCAGCAAATGGGCCGCATGTGCCCCTCGGCCGCCCTGCACTGGCAGTCTGACCTCTGGGCTGCGCACTCGCTCCACGTGGACCACCTCCCTCTGCGCTCCTCCTGTGACCGCGGATAGGGGCGGGGGCGTGCCTGAGCAGAACCGATGTGATGTTTTAGGAGTTGGTGACCTTGGAGGATGTGGCCGTGGACTTCTCCCGGGAGGAGTGGGCGATGCTGGATTCCGCGCAGAGGAAGCTCTACAGAGAGGTGATGCTGGACACCTGGGCGAACCTGGCCGCCCTGGGTAAGACCAGCAGTGCGCATCCACCCGCTCCTCGGTTCACGCTCACTGAGCGTCTACGCTGCATCCCGAGCGGGTTAGGAAGTGGGGGTTTGTGGGGTGAATACGGCGGCCGTGGTTCCTGTCCCTGTGGGCTCATGGTGCGCTGGGCTCTTCGACGCAGACAATGGCCTGATTTCTCCGCTGTGTGATTGTCCGAGCTGCTGTTGAGACGCACCTCGCACCTTAGTCCGAGAGAACGTCCCTGAGTCCTCTTGGCTACAGAGTCACCATTAAAAAATTTTTGTTGTAAAATACATGTAACGTAAAATTTGCCTTCTTAATCCATTTTTTAGGTATACAATTCAGAGGCAGTAATTACATTCAAAATGTTGTAGGACCATCAGCGCTGTTTCCAAAACCTTTTCATCACCTCAGAGAGAAACCCTATACTCACTAAGCACGGACTCCCCACCCCCACCCTCCGTCTCCAGAACGTTCCATCTCCCCACACGGAGACTCTGTCCCCACGAAGCACGGACTCCCCACCCCCTGCCCCAGCCCCAGCTCCCACCCTCTCCTTTCTGTCTGTGTGGACGGGACCCCTCTGGGGACCTCCTGGGAGTGGGGTCCTGCGGGATGTGTCCTTCTGGGTCTGGCTCCTGTCGCTGAGCCCAGTGTCCTCGGGGGTCCCTCCACGTCGTGGCAGGTGTCAGAATTTAATTACTTTTTATGGCTAAATAATATTCCACTGTTTGGATGGACCACATTTTATTTATCCACTTGTCCAAAGATAGACACTTGGGTTGTTTCGACTTTTTGGTCGCTGTGAACGTGGGTGTGCAAATAGTACTTCGCCTCCCTGCTTCCAGCAACCTTGGGTCCATACCCAGAAGTGGAATTGCTAGGTCCAACGGTAATTCTATGTTTACCTTTTCGAGGAACCACCAAGCTGGTTTTCACAGCACCATCTTACCAGCCATGCACAAGGATTCTGATTTTTCCACATCCTCTCTAAGACTTATTTTCTGCTTTTGCTCTTTTAAAAAAAATCATACCCATCCTACTAGGTATGAAGTGATGTCTCACTGTGGTTTTGATTTGCATTTCCCTAATGGCTAATGACGTTGAACATCTTTTCATGTGCTTGCTGGCCTTTTGTAGATTTTTCTCGGGGAAATGTAAAATCCACAGGTTTTTAATTAGGAAAGTAAAATCTCCAGCTTGGTCAACGTGCCACCTGTCCAGTGTACTCTTCTCTCTTTCAGGAGCCTTGAAGAACCAAAGTTCTGATACAGGCATTGACGATGGCACACTTTCCCCAATGGAAACCTCTCGGGCCACCAGTCCTTCCCCATGGGTGGGGTGTCCACTCTTTCTACCAGTGGTGCCTTCCCACTTGGAGCCAGGAGAAGCCATGTGGATGGGGCCACAAGGAATTCTCCAAATCTCCTGTTCAGGTGAGAGCCAGGCAGATACAAGCCATTGAATGGGGGTGGCATCTTGGGGACTGCAGGTCAGAGATCTCTCCACAGAGGCCGGAACTCTATAAGGAGAAGGTTGAGGTCTTTGGTTGCTCTTTCTCAGATACCTTCGGTTCATCTCCGGCAACCTTGCCCTATGCACTAGCTTCTACCACCCGCTGTGGGTGCAGAGAAAAGATATCCCACTTCTTTTTTATTTTTTTTTTTCTTTTTAAGATATCCCATTTCTTTCTTGAAGCTATTCTACCTGTATTTCTTCTTACCTCTCTTCCCTGTCTGCTTTCTTGATGATTCTTTCTCTCTGCCATATTCCTTCTCCCTCCTTTGTAGAACCATTCCTTCTATATTTACATTTTTTTCTCCCATTTTTCATCGTTGTCCAGCTTCTTACACTGCTTCCTGTCCTTAGGATCTTTTCCTGTTTTCCCCCATGTTGAGTGCTGATATTTGAACATGAATTCACATGTGCACTGTGTATGTTGGAAGTACTTTGGTCCCACTATTACTAAGTTAAATGTCTCTCCCCCCCCCCCTTAATTTATTTCAGATTTGGAGACTAGTCTGAAAAGCCAAGAGTCAATTTATAAGAAGGTGGTTTTGGAGGAAGAACCAGCCAGTGGTATGAATATCATAAAGCTCTCCAGAGAAGACTGGGCATGTGGTCAGCTGGAGGAGAACCATGAAGACCCCCACAGGCTTTTGAGGCAAATGGCATATACCCAAGCAGAGGCATTTGCTCCAAAGGAGTCCACTGCCTGGCATGAGTTTGGGGAAACCTGTAGTATGAACTCAGACCTTGCTTTATCACAAGGAGGTTTTGTAGGAAAACATTTCCGTGACTGTGATCTTGACATTGAGAGTTTGGTAGCTGATCCATTCTTAAAACATCATCAGATGGGATATTCAGACCAGAGGCCCTGTGAAGGGAATGAATGTGGAAAAGACATCAGCCCAAACAGTCCCTTTGTTCAACACAAAAGAACTGGAATCTGTACGCATGCAGAAAGCGGGGAGTCATTTAATCATGGTACGGATCTTAGGACACACACCACAATTAATACAGTGGGGAAACCCTATGAATGTTACCACTGCGGGAAAATGTTTAATCGGAGGCATTCCCTGAGTGAACATCAGAGAATACATACAGGAGAGAGACCATATGAATGTCAGGAATGTGGGAGAGCCTTTACGCACAGCTCAACCCTCACACGACACTTGAGAACTCATACTGGAGAGAAGCCCTACACGTGCAGTGACTGTGGGAAAGCCTTCAACAGGATTTCGTCTCTTACCCAGCACCAGAGGATTCACACAGGGGAAAAGCCCTATAAATGCAAAGACTGTGGAAAATCCTTCTGCCAGAGTTCTTACCTGATCTTGCACAGGAGAACGCATACTGGTGAGAAGCCCTATGAATGTAATGAATGTGGAAAGGCCTTCAGTGATCGCTCCTCACTTAACCAACACGAGAGAACTCACACCGGTGAGAACCCCTATGAATGTAATCAGTGTAGAAGAGCCTTCAGCCAGAGGTCTTCCCTCGTTAGGCACGAGAGAACTCACACTGGAGAGAAACCGTATAGCTGTAATGAATGTGGGAAAGCATTCAGCCAGAGCTCATCCCTTATCACCCATCAGAAAACTCACACTAGTCAGAAAACCTATAAAATAATTGATTGTGGGAAAGCTTTCTATCAGAGCAGCTACCTTATTGGATTTTAGAGATTATTGCTGCTCTGTAAAGTAACTTTTAGCACTCTACTACTTAAGTGTGGATAGGTTTTGCCCTTGTGATGTACTATTTGAAAAGAAGTAGGTGTATGCCACATTCTTGAAGAAAAACACTGAAGTCCAGATCTGAGAAGGGACCTTTTTAATGGGGAGAATTGCCATTGAGCTATGCCCAATGCTTGTCCTTTTGGAAGAGATTAATAAATGTGAACACTAACATGCAGTGGGATTTTGCTAAGAATTGTCACATTAATTTAGTTGTTGAAACAAAAAGTATTCTGTTTCAACCTTTTGTTTGAAACTTCAGTATTATTGTTTCAATAATCGGTTTCAATATTTTACATAGTCATTCTGCCCCTGTTGGTCACTTAGCTAGGTCCTAACTTGTTTCTTGTCCTGCTATGGCAATGCAGAATGTATGCTTACACAGAAGGAGCTTTGGGTGCAAAGTGGAAAATAAAGAGTGCAAAATAGTATATGTGATTCTATCCAGTGAAGTCAAAATATGTACATAAGTGGACAAAGGCCGGACAGAGATGTGGAAGAATGAACGGAGTTTATTTGTCAGAGTTATCTGATTATGTGTGATTTTCTGCCTTTTGCCATTTTGTTTGGTATTGCCAAACAATTTGCTATTTTGTTTGGTATTTGCCATTTTGTAATGGTAATCACTAGAAATCAGACAATGCCAAGGGATACGGCTTTGAACAGTCAGGGAGGACTGTGGACGCCATGATGGGAAGGATACAGTGCAGTAGGTCAGTGAAGCAGCCTTTGATGGCCTGGGAGAAGTCCCAACTGTGTGGTGGACTTGGCAGAGCAGAGACCACGAGCTCTGATGTGCATCATCACCATCAACGTCAATATTTACTGGTTGCTTGCTGTATTTCCAGCATCACTCTAGCTCTTATATGTGGTTCCTCGTTTAATCCGAACAACCCCATGAGATGGTAGCTGTTCACATCTCTGTATGACAGAAGCGGAAACAGAAATAAGGTAACTTGTCCAAAGTCAGACGACTAGAAAGTGGCAGAGCCAGGATTTGAACTTGAACAACCTGTTCAAGGGGAGCTGTGTTTTCTAAATTCTCCTTGGAAGCCATCTGACTTTCATCTGAATCTTTCCCTCTCTCTGGAGCTGATGAGGATGGTTGCCTGTCAGATCTTTCAATTAAGTGGCACCTGATCACGTCGGTGTTGTTGCCTTTCTCCAAAATAGAGATCCCTCATCTGGAGTCCGTATAGACCCTACTGGGCTGATGGATATTGCTTGACGGCTCTGTGAACAATCTTGAGTTGGATGCAGAATGTATGCTGGGGCATAATGTGTTATCTGGGGCAGTGTCTGTCACTTTCATCCCATTCTGAGGACTAGCTGACATGGGGTGTCACGGGCACACTGTTTTTCCATTTCGCAGGGAGCCTGGTTCATTGTGTAGCCAGACCCATGATGGAGTGAGGGGCCGGGATAGACATTAAACAGCTAACTACATACTTTAATTAAATAATTGCATATTTTGGTAGTGCTCTTGGGGACTTAAACAGGATGCTGCTGTGATAGATAATATGAGAGGGACCAACCTCAGGGCCTTTCTGAGAACCTGATACTTGATTTGAGATGTGAGTGATTGGAGCCTCCAAGGTGAGGAATTTAACCAGAGGAGACCTTCAGTTTAGCTTTGTTTTCACATAGTTAATAAAAATATATTTACAAGGGTGTCGGGCTGGCTTGTTGGTATAGCATGTGACTCTTGATCTCAGGGTCATGAGTTCAAGCCCCACGCTGGGCGTGGAGCCTACTTAAAAAAATATTTACAATGTTTGTTTTGATTTTTCTGACTCAAAAGTACTTTGAGAGAGAGTATGTATTTTTTTAAACTTTCGGGTGTTTAAATACCCTTCTCCCGCTCTTTAAAAACAAATTATTTTTCTTGTCTGATTGCACTGGCTCAATCCTTTAGTACAGTGCTGAACAGGAGTGTTGAGAACAGACCTCCTTGCTTTGTTCCAGATCGTAGGGAAAAGCATTCAGTCTTTCACCACAGAGTATGATGTTTTCTGCGGGCTTTCTGTAGATTCCCATCATCTTTATTCAGTTTCTGCTTTTATTATGCTATGGTCTGAGAATGTGTCTACTGTCTTGAATCATTGAGACATGTTGAGTTTCACTGTGTGGTGTACTATATGATCGAGTTTTAGAGGTGTTCTCTAGATACTGAGGAGAAGCTGTATTCTCTGTTTTTATGCTTTGGAATCTGGCTTGTCTGTTAAATCAATCTTACTAATCATTGGCTCTCAAATTTCATGTCAGGAGATTGAGATTTGACAAGTGAGAGTTGGTGCTCAGTAATGTGCATTTTTAATAAGCACACCAGGCGATTTCACAGATGCTCCTTCTCTTTCAGTTACACTTTGAGAACCATAGCTGGTCCTTAACTGTACTTAGATTGTTGATTCAAAGATAATTAGCTCAAAAGGATTAAGTTACAGTTTCCTACTGCTCTTGTGCTTACTTCCCGTCTGTATTTTCTGTTGTTTTCACTTCTTTTTCTGTTGTTTTGGTTTTTTATTTTCTTTTATTTGGTGTAAATAATTCGTGAGAGGTCTTCATTGTGAATTATGCCCTTTATCATTTTGAAGTGACTCTCTTTGTCTGCTTTAGTACCACCTCTGCTTTTTCAACAAAACAAATTTGTTTATTTTTGGTATAATTTTTCACCTCCTTTGAAGTTCAACTTTTTTTTTTTTAAAGATTTTATTTATTTATTTTGAGAGAGAGAGAATGAGAGAGAACACATGAGAGGGGATAGGGTCAGAGGGCAAAGCAGACTCCCTGCCGAGCAGGGAGCCCGATGCGGGACTCGATCCCGGGACTCCAGGATCATGACCTGAGCCGAAGGCAGTCGCTTAACCAACTGAGCCACCCAGGCGCCCTGAAGTTCAACTTTTTAAGTTCCTTGTGTCTCTCATTTTTAGTACATAGTTGGTTTTTGTTTTAGGATTCAAAGCAGAAAATCTATTTGTTTTTAAAGGACACATTTATGCCAATTATTGCTGTGATAAATGTTGGCTTTAATTCTGATGTACTTTATGTCACTTATTTTTGAAGCTTCTTTTATTTTCTGACTTCTCTATTGATGGTATTGGTGGAGTGTATTTCTTTTCTGGTAATTTGGAAGGTGTATTTCCTGCTTCAGTGTCTTTTAGTATTTTATTTTATTACATTAAACATTACAATGAAACTATATTGTGACTTACCAGTATTAAGCAGCCTTTGTAGGATAAAAAGGCCAAGTTGCAGAGTGTGTATAATACATAATACACTTTAAAAATTTTTTTGAAAGTAGGGAAAATAATGCTATATATAGTGTATGGATTCAAATGTATGTCATGGCAATAATAAACACCAAATTTGTGACTGTGGTTTCCTCTGGGAGGAGGTGGAAGGGATTTGGGGATCCTGGAGGCGATACACAGGGCATTTCAATTCTATCTGTAATGTTTTCTTTCTTTCAAGCAATCTGATGGAGTATGGTAAGCTGATAGGAATTTAATACAGTTTAACAGCAGATACATGAGTGTTCAGAAACTTACTGCATGTCCTGTATGGTTGAAATGCATAAAAGTTTTAAAGTGCTTCCCTTCTCTCTGTGTTGTGATTCTCATTAATCCATGCTCTGAGGAGGCATGCAAAAAACCAGCCCTCCTAATGTTTCACAAATGGATGCTTATGGTGTGGGTAAAATTTCTCATCAGAATATCATCTAACAAGTGCTACATTTCAGGGACGCCTGGGTGGCTCAGTCCATTAAGCGCCTGCCTTCAGCTCAGATCACGATCCTAGAGTCCTGGGATCGAGCCCCACATCAGGCTCCCTGCTCAGCGGGGAGCCTCCTTCTCCCTCTGCCGCTCCCCCTGCTTGTGTGTGCTCTGTCTCTCTGACAAATAAATAAATAAAATTAAAAAAAAAAAAGTGCTGCATTTCAAACACAAAGACGCTGTTCTCTGAAAACCTGTGGGATCACTCCAAGAGGGACGGTTGTAGGAGCAGAATCAGGTTGAAGGAGCACCTGGGAAGTTGAGAATTGTCTCAGGAAAAATGAGATTGGGAAGAGGTCTTCTCTGTGCCATGACCGGAGCCATTTTCCTCTGCTTCAGACGCACTATGTGAGCTTCCTGTCACTGCTGTAACAAATCAGCACACATTTAGTGACTTAAAACAACCAATTTCTTACAACAGTTCTGGAGGTCAGAAGCCTAAACACAAAGTGTTGGCGAGGCTGTGTTCTTTTTGGAAAGCCTAAGAGAGAATCTGTTCCCTTACCTTTTCTGGTTTCTAGAAGCCACCCAAATTCCTTGGCCCTGCCATCCCCTCCTCCATCCTCACCGCCAGCAGTGCAGGGTCTGCCCATCTCTGGGACTCCCACCCTCTGCCTCCCCCTCGTGAGGGCCTCCTGAGGACGCCGGGCCCCCGGGGAACCCAGGGTCATCCCCACCTCGGGACCGTAATCAGCTCTGCAAAGTCCCTTTTGCCACATGAGGTGACATATTCCGGTTCCGGTGATTAGGGCGCGTGCACCGTTAGGATGCTGTTATGCTGCTGGCCACACCTTTCCTACTTTGCTTTATCACCTGGGGTTGAAGTGGGGTGGAAATGCTGCAAATCATGTCTACTGTGTAGACTCCCCCAGTACTAGAACCTGCTAACTGAAGAGGTTGCAGGGAGGATGGAGGCTGCAGGAGGGAGACGGGGTCTTGCCCCTTCCTGTCCCTGTCACTGCTTGCACGTTTGACACTGTCTTTTTTACCTCCATATGTGAATCACATCCTAAATACCTTGACTCACGCTTCTTTTCCCTCAGGTTACTATAGTTTTACCTTTCTCTCTGGTTGCAGTGAATGTTTTGCGGAGAATTCACAGACCAGCCTCATTTTTCACCTTAATAAATGAAATGACATGTCCTTTATTATTTTTTTAAAAGATTTTATTTATTTATTTGACAGAGAGAGACACAGTGAGAGAGGTTCGGAACACAAGCAAGGGGAGTGGGAGAGGGAGAAGCAGGCTTCCCGCGGAGCAGGGAGCCCGATGCGGGGCTCGATCCCAGGACCCTGGGATCATGACCTGAGCCGAAGGCAGACGCTTAACCGACTGAGCCACCCAGATGCCCCTGACATGTCCTTTACTAGTGATGCTTATAGGATATTTATCTGAACACATGGCAGGCCGACTAAGCCCGGACCCAGTCCTAAGGCAGACTTCTACATCTCATGGTTTATTGAAACTTGGTATTCACTATTAATCCATATTAAGCAAAAAAGTATATAATCATACTTTATTTTTAATAGTTGATGACTCCAGGGGCACCTGGGTTCCTCAGTCGGTTAAGTGCCTGACACTTGGTTTTGGCTCAGGTCGTGATCTCAGGATCCTGAGATGGAGCCCCAGGGCCAGCTCTGCCCTCGGTGGGAGTCGACTTGAATATTCTCTCCCTCTGCCCCTCCCCCCTCAAAATAAATAAATAAATTTATTTTATTTTATTTTTTAAGATTTTATTTGACAGCGAGCACAAGCAGGTGGAGTAGCAGTTAGAGGGAGAGGGAGAAGCAGGCTCCCCGCAGAGCAAGAAGCCAAATGCTGACCCCAGCATCACGACCCCTGCCGCCGGAAGACGCCCCAGTAAATAAATCTTTTTAAAAAATTCTGTTTGTAAATCAAACAAGTGATATCGGAGTTTGGACGTCCAGTTAGTCTCAACCTAGAGTGCTGTCTGACATGAGCAGGCGTATGAGATGCCTTGGCTCTTTAGCCCACGTCTATTAAAGGTATTAAGGGTTTTCAAGTCCATCCCAAAGCGTTACACAAACTATTTTGTTTTCAGTTAACATAGGAATTCAGTTACCTTAGGGACACCACAGCATTTTATATTGAAAAATTTCCTGGGGACACATCAAAACCCTGACTGTAAATAAATTTCCTAGCAGCGTAGAACTTGCACCTGCGGATCGTAAGGGCTGCCCGGGACCCGTGGACCCGGTTTGCGGACCTCCAGCGGGGGGGTGGGGGCGCAAGGGCGGGGCTCCCGGTGTCAAAGGGCACCCGTGAAACCCGAGCTCCCTGGGCTCCCGTGCGGTGACGTCACTGAGGAGGGTCTTTGTTCTTAAACAAAGAGCACAGGGCCACGGTGACCTCGACCCCAGACCTTCCGGTCCCGTCTGCTCCTGTCCCGGCTCCAACAAGGGGCGCTCCGCGGGGACACCGAGTCAGGACTTCCCGACCCAGCAGAAGGACCCGGGCGGAGCGCCGAGAGGCGGGGGAGACGCCGGACCCGCCGCGCCGGGCGGAGGTTCCGCTGGGAGCGCGCGTCCGGAGCGGGCGGGTCAGCCACGTGTGTCCGGACGGCCTGTCACTCAGGTGCAGAGGCGTGGTCCTGGAGAACCGTCCAATCGGAACGAAAGGGGCGGTTCTCGGAGGACAATCAGGGACTCCTGGGCGGTGCCCGGAGAGCTAGCCAATCAAGGAGGCGGGTCCCGAGCACTGCCCAGTCAGGGGCACGGGAGGCGGGTCTCGGAAAAGTACCCAATCGGAGGCCCTGGGAGAGGGAGGTGCCCGAGCACCGTCCAATCAGACGCGGGGGCGGGCGCGCTCGAGGCCGCGTGGACGTGGCTCTGGGCCGGCCCGGGCGCTCCAGCGCACCTCCCCCGCGCGGCTCCAGGTGTCCGGTGCGCGCCGCTCTCACCTGCCCGGCCCGCGGGCCCGCGGGGAGGACGCCCGGAAGCTCGGAGCCGGGCCGCGAGATGGTGAGTGCGCGCGGCCCGGGCCGAGGCCGGGAGGGGCTGGTTCCAACCGGCCGGAACCGGCTTCCTGCGGCCGCGGGTCCGGGGGTTCCCGCCCCCGGGGGTCCCGACCCGAGTCTCCGCCCTCGGCTGAGGGCTCGGGGACTCTCAGTCCTGGGCCGGCTCCTCCCCGAGGACAGCCTGGGGGTGCAGTGGGGTGGGGGGGCGGGCGAGGAGTGTGGGGAGACCTGCAGGGGGCCCTGGGCTCGGGGGACCCCCTGGCAGGCCCTCGGCCCCAGGTCACCCCGACTCCGGTTCTCAGTCCTGGAACCAGGGTCCGGCTGGACGCTGGTGTTGCGGGAGAGGAGAACCGGTTCCTGCCGCTGGGCTCTCCACCCAGAGGGCTGGTGTTGTCTCCTGCACGCACGGCGCGGGGGCCCCGGGGCCGGCGCCCTTTGTTCGGGGGACACTTCGGGGCGCTGGGCGAGGGGACCCCGCGCTGTCTGCCGGCCGCGCGAGACCCTGGAGACACACGCCCGGGGGCGTCCCCTTGAAAAGCTGTATTCACTTAGAGGAGCCGCAGTGTTGGAGCAGATGTCCAGTCCATTTAATTGATGGAGCGTGAAGGCGAAGATGAACTATTTTCAACGGAGTGAATGTCAGAAAAATAAGGAAATGTCTTGCGTTCCCTGTGTTAAACACTCTTTTTAAATCCCCCCCGGCGTGGAGTAAGTTTCTCAGGTCAGTGCCTTTAAGTGGGGACAATTGGAATCCCAGGGCCTACCCGTGAAAGCCCTTCTGGGGAAAAGCACGTCCCCGAAATAGAGAAAAATCTCCCTTCCAGTGCGGCTTCGGAGAAACGAATCCCTTTCCCCAAAGTGCGGGAGGTCAGCTGGGAATTACGGAGATTGCCCAGTCTGTTCTTTTCTGGGCAGTACTGTTTCCTGTTGTCCGTAATACACTTTGCTTTCAGCTACAGTCCATTGGCTAAAGTTCATTTATAAATAAGCACCTTTCTCATCTGGAAATCAGATTGTCACTGTCGCGCTCTTCGGGGGCTGTGCGCTGTGATTCAAGCCTCCCCATAGACTTGGAGCCATCGATTTAGGCGGTGCCTCTGTGAACCTCATCAGGGCAGGAGTGTCTTTGCTTTCAAATCCTTGCTGGGTGTGGGCAGGCCCCGCCTTGTTCTTTAGAACATTGTGCCTGGTTTTGGACATTCGTTCTTCCTATTAGGTTTGCAAAATTGGTATTTGTCTTGCCCCCTCCCCCGCCCCCCAAACCACACTTGGTTTATGGATTTAATGGTATTTTTTGAAGACCCTAGGTCTGTCTTGGGAGGGTTGATATCTTAGTGACAGTGAGCCCCCGAGCCCCCCCAAGAATGTGTGCCTTCTTTCCATTTGTTTCGTTTTGGGTATTACCCTTAATGTTTTCAATTTTTTCCTTTTGGGTTCTTTAATAGCCTTCATTTTACTTATTTAATACTAATGAAATTTGGTTTTTACCATAGTATGTGTTACCTTTTTAAAAGTATATTTTCCAACTTGCTGTTTCTATTAATTAGGTAATGAAAGGGCGCCTGGGTGGCTCAGTCGGTTAAGCGTCTGCCTTCCACTCAGGTCCTGATCCCCGGGTCTTGGGATCGAGTCCCACATCGGGCTCCCTGCTCAATGGGGGGTCTGCTTCTCCCTTTCCCTCTGCCGCTCCCCCTGCTTGTGCTCTGTCAAATAAATAAATAAAAAATCTTTTTAAAAAATTAGGTAATGAAGTTGGGTTTATACTGAAGTTTTATCCTGGATTCTTATTGAAAATCTTACTCTGTGACTGTCATTTCTGTTCCATAGGTGTCCTGTATATACAGTTTTTAGGTTTAGACACGAAGGCAAGAGTTTCTTTTCTAGTATTCTACCTTTGTTTATTTCCTGGTGATACTGATGGGATCTCTAGTATAATGTTGACTAACAGTGAGGAGCTGGGCATACCTGATTTCTACCTAATTGTTTTCGAGAAAACAATGAGCTTCATACCATTTATATATTCCTTGTTCTGTTTTGAACATTCTTTTATTGGTTTTCCCTTATCAGGTTAGGCATGTTAGTTACCATCATTTCCCGATAGTAAGATTTTTTATGTACGACTGTTGAATATTATAAAATGGTTTTTGGCAACTCTTACGATGATTACAGGTAAATCATATGAATAGATTTCAGAGTTTTCTCTTGTGTAATATAGGATCGGCGCAGGAAAATGCAAATGACCTAGGTACAGCTGACAGATACCTTAAAAAATAATCCTCTGTGAAATGAAATTGAACCCTAAATGTAGAACTTTCACACCAGACACCCCACTTGGAGTGATCCCCAGGGTCAGGTCCCCTCACTCTCAAGATGTAAGTAGTATGTGGAAGTATATAAAGACTTATATGTATATCTATAGCTCTGCATATATGCTTCTGTGCATGTGTGCATATTGTTATATGTGTGTACTTACATGTATTTTTGAGCAATTAGGTATCCATTTGCAGTACAATCTCAAATGGTTACTTTTCTGCTCTCCTTTACTCCGCCCTCCAGCCAGTCATTCCTATGTGTCTGTGTCCATAGCAACTCGGATATAGATAAACGTACATACAAACACACACGTAAATATACACATATCCCTCCTCATCCCCTTGCTGTGGCACATTTTCCGTAGTACTTATATTTGATTTGCTTATTTATTATTTTCCCCCAAGAGAATTTAAATCCACAAGGTTCAGGATTTTTGTTTTGTTCAGTACCAGTACAAGGACGTGTGTAACTGCAACCGGAATGCATCTTACCCCACGGAGGAGCTAGAAGTCGGACCCTCAGACAGAGCAGTCCTAGCTGGGCGCAGGAGCACAGCGTGTGAGAGTGGAATGAGCTTCCCCACGGGGCTCTGCAGGATCGGTGTGTCTCCTTACCACCTCGGGAGACACCAGTCGCAACAGCGGAACCACTGTGAGCTGTGTGTGCAAGCGCGGGTGTTCGAGGAGTCTGCTCTGCATTCCCTCTGCTCTGCACCAGCGTGCCCAGCTGCTCTGCAGAGTTCCTAGGAACACATGCGCTAATGTGCACAAAGCTTTTTGCAGAGTCTTTTGCATATTTTGGGTTCTCAATGCACATTTTTTATATAGATTTTATTTATTTATTTGACAGAGAGCACAAGCAGGGGGAGCGGCAGGGAGAGGGCAGAGGGAGAAGCAGACTCCCCGCTGAGCAGGGAGCCTGACATGGGGCTGGCTTCCAGGACCCCGGGATCATGGCCTGAGCTGAAGGCAGATGGTTAACCGACTGAGCCACCCAGGCGCCCCCTCAGTGCACATTTAAAAAATTAATGTTGTGTTAAAGTATTTGATGGTTTCCAGCTGGGTGTGTTGGGAGTCCCTATCTCCATCTGTTGGGGCTGCTATAACAAAAATGCCATAGACTGGGCGCTTATAAACAATGCACGTTTGTCTCTCTCAGTTCTGGAGGCTGGGAAGTCAAAAGTCAAGGCCCTGGCAGATTTGGTGGCTGGTGAGGGAGGCCCTTCTTCCTGGTTCATGGACAGTGGTCTCCTCACTGTTTCCTCATGTGGAGGATGGGGCAAGGGCGCTCTCTGGCGTCTCTCATAAGGGCACTCATCCCATTCGTGAGGGCTGCACCCTCATGACCTAAGCCCCTCCCAGAGCCCCCACCTCCCAGTACTGTCACATTGAAGTTAGGGTTTAACATGAATTTGGGGGGGCACAAAAACTTTCCGTCTATAGTGGCCCCCAAGACCACCGTTCAGTTCAGAGATTCATTAGGAGGACTCCCAGGACCCAGCATGCAGTTGTGTTCACAGCTCTGATTTGTTATAGCGCAAGAATACAGCGCACACTCAGCAGAGGGGAAATGTCCTGAGGAGACCAGGTGCAGAGTTCCAAGGGTCCCCTCCAGTGACATCACGCAGGCTGTGCTGAGTTCCCCCGGCAGCCGGGCATGACGGCACATGTGGAATGTTCTACTAGGGAAGCTAATGAGAGACTCAGTTAGCAGGTCTTTTAATGGGGGCTGGTCATGGAGACACCTGCCACCATGGAGGCAGGTCCTTGCCTAGCATGGACCAGGATTCCAGACTCCCAGAAGGAAAGCTGGTCTTCAGCACAAGACACGGTTTGCAGAAAAAGACACAAGGAGCCTCTCCTAGCAGTGTGGTGGGAAGCCTCCCCAAATCCATGTTCCTCTGAACCAGCCAAGGGCCAACCCTGGAAGCAGGACTTTCTAAGGATAAGGACACTGAGGCCTGTTCAGTTGTCACTTCTCAACAGCACATTCCTTTGGCCCTTGGACGAGACCTCCTTACAGCAATTATCATCCGTAGTTCCCTTTGCAGCTGGGTGAGACAGGTCTGCAGTATGCCCTGTAGGGGGTCCTGGGCTTGCCCAGTTCAAGTAAATCCCATTAACCAGAAAGGTAAAGGTCTTAGAATGTTAGGGGGCTTCATCGTCAAAATTTCTGTATTTTATTTTTCTGTATTCTTTTCCACCTGGCCTCAGGTGTCCATTCCTGTAGGTTGCAGCTGACCTGAGTGTCTCCCGGGGATAAGATGGTGTCCTGATGGGATGTGCATGAGGCAGCCCAGTCAGCAGGCCCCCAGCAGGCCGATTTTAAGTAATTCGGTCTGGTCCTTGTTCGGAGGGACTGCCTGCCCACATCACTAGCTTGTCCCCCTCGCCAGTGTGGATGGTGTCTGGGGGTGATCTGTGTGGAAAGAAACAGAAGTGAAGGGCTTGATTTCAGATGGTCTCATCGGAGAATGAGGCCTTCCTCACTGGCAACTGTAAGTGACCCAGACAGACCACCCCGAGGTTTTCATAGCTTAGGATCTTGGGGCAGTGTCCTAAATCTGCAGTATTCCCAGAGTCAGAGCCTCGTGGAGCTGATACCTGCTTCTGGATCAGTACGGTGTGCGCTAAGGCCGAAGCCTCCCGTTGTGGACACCGTGGAATGTGAGCTTGCGGTCAAGTTCAGGCAGTTCAGAATTCAGCATTCCCTGAATCACTAGGGGCCTTTCTTAGCAGCAGCAAAGCCGGGACACTGCAGGGTCAGAAAGTTGTGTTCCGAGGTGCAAGGATGACTTTCCCCAACCCACCGGAGCCGCTGCTGGGCAGTCATCAGTCTGACGGTCGTCAGAAATAGGGTTTCCTGAGAGCCCTCCGACGAGCTGACGACTTGCACTTAAAATTCCCAAAGTGTATCTCCAGGTAGAGATTGCCTGTCTCTTCACTGTTTCCCTCTTGTTTTGAACCTCCAGTAGGTAAAAACTCAGTAAAAAATAATTTGTTACAGAGACCTAAACTTGTTTCTAAGACTTAGAGTTTAACTTCCACTCCCTGCACCAGTGGCAACAAACAAGGGGGTCGTGTCCTGTCAGCACTTCTTTCTGTGCACTGATGGGGATGGTCCCTCTGGCATTTAAGGAGATTACACGCACATCCGCCTGCGTCAGCTTTTATCTTACGGGCAGGTGCAGTAGTCATGAAGCAGAACCACTTTAAGTAAAAAATCCCCTTCCCCTTTTTTTCTCATCACAATTTTTAAGAAGATTTTATTTATTTATTTGACAGCGAAAGAGCACAAGCAGGGGGAGCCCCAGAGGGAGAGGGAGAAGCAGGCTCCCCGCCGAGCAGGGAGCCCGACGCGGGGCTCCATCCCGGGACCCCGGGATCATGACCCGAGCCGAAGGCAGCCGCCTAACCGACTGAGCCACCCAGGCGCCCTCATCACAAATTCATTCAAAGCCTGTGTTAGTTTTGTAGGGTTCCCATAACAAATTGCCATAAACTGGGTGGCTTAAAAACGTATTCGCTCAGCGTTCGGGAGGTGAGAAGTCCAGAAGGAGGTGGCGGGAGGATTTTGCGTCTCACGGCTTCTGGTGGCCCCCAGCATTCTTCTTCTGAGAGTGGAATTCCATCTCTGCATCCCATCTTTATGTGGCCACCTTCCCCGAGTGTCTCTGGCTTCACGTGGCATTTTCCTCTTAGAAGGCCACCAGTCGGCTTGGACTGGGGCCTTTCCTAAAGGCCTCGTCTTTACTTGGTTACATTTGCAAAGATCCTATTTCCAAGTAAGGTCACATTCATAGGTCCGGGGGGTTAGGATTTCAACATACCTTTTTGGGAGACACAGTTTGAGCCACAGTGAGGCCCTAGTAGTAAATCAGCGTTTACAGGGGTAACATTACAGCTGCCAGGGGAGGTCCTGGCTCGAACGCGCGTGCGGGTCAGGAGGCTCTGGCAGCCCAGCAGCAACTAGGTGAGAAGAAAGGGTAGAGGATCCCTGCCCACTAGGCCCTTGGTTTATTGAAAGGTTTGCTCCAGCTCTAGAAGCTGATTTAACTATTTTTTTTCTCCCAATGCAGTGCAAACTTTTCATATTTTTTTTTGCCCATCCATAGTTTACCTTGGCAACTTGGAGGCCTTTTCTCCTCTTGCCTGGAGGAGTGAACAAAAATCAAAGACCTCACCGAAGCTGTGCTTTGTTTTTCTTCTCTCGCTCAGAGAGCGTGGCCAGAAGCAGCCAGTCTATCCAGTGCGCCAGGCCTCCTGGAGCTGGACCCGCCATTTTTACCTCTTTTTTTTTTTTTTTTTTAAGATTTTTTAAATTTATTCATTCGAGACACAGAGGGAGGGGGAGAAGCAGGCCTCCCGCGGAGCAGGGAGCCGGATGCGGGTCTCAATCCCAGGACCCCAGGATCATGACCTGAGCCGAAGGCAGATGCTTAACCATCTGAGCCACCCAGGCACCCCCCCATTTTTACCTCTTGTCAGCTCTTGCTTCACAGCTCAGCTGCTTGTCCACACCACAGATGACCGAGCCCCCTGGGCTCCAGAGCTCCGCCATCTCCCCGGCCCCCCTCCTCTTCCCAAACATGCTTTTGCTATATTTCAGTGAGTCAGGGGTGTTCTAGCAAATTCCACCTCTGATGCCAACTGTGACTGGTGTCTCCAAGACCACCCTTGCATCCTGCTAGTCGGACCCCCACAACTTAGCTTATAGTTTTACTTATGACTGTGATCTGTCACAACAAAAGGACACCCAGCAAAATTAGCAGAGGGAACAGGCATATGGGGAGAAGTCTGAGGGAGACCAAGTGCAGGTTTTTAAGAGTTCTTTCCTGGCAGAGCCACCCAGCGTGCACCCAGCAACAAGTCATGGCAACACATGGAATATTGTCTACCAGGGAGGCTCAGCAGAGACTCGGTGCCTGGGGTTTCTGCTCCAGACTCCCAGAAGGAAGGCACGTTCAGTATTAACAATGTCATGGGCACAGTGGTTTAGCCACAGTGGGTAATATCAGTCAGGGTGGTGGGAAGCCTGAAACCCAGGCTCCCAGACACCAGCCTTGCTGGGAGGTGTGTCTAAGGATAAGGCTGAAAGTCACGCTGTCTGCACACTAGGTCTGGGGGTTCACTGGAGGAAGCACTACAGATAATGAAGAACAGTTCAGCTGACTTGGGAACCTCCCATTGGTCCCCATTCCTAGTAGGGGTTTTCCTGTTACTCTGCTACCCTGTTGAATAGGTAAATTCTGGCATCAGAATCGTTGGATGAGTATTTTCTCGTGCTCATGGATGTCTGTGGGTTGAGGAGCTTTTAAAAAAATCAGGGTTTAAGGGAAGCATGCAGCTCAGTTGTTCCTGTGCTCTGGGGGAGGGGGGCTGACATGCTCCTGTACCCAACAGGGACACAGAGGGACATGGAAAGGAGAGAAATTGAGAGTATGGCCTGAAGGATGATGTCTGGGGGACCGCTTCTACCTGGAAATTGATATGAGGGAGGGTTTCCTTTGTAGGAAGGCACTGCCTAATCCTTTATGTATTTTATAATCTTGAGCAAACTCACTGTCAGATATTTTTGACTTCAGTTAACTCCTTTGCAGGGTGGGACTTTTAACCTTATCCTCAAGGTCAGCAAGAATACTCCTCCATGGTTCTGGTGGAAAGAGCTGTTTTGTCGTCATATTACATTTGCCCCGTGTGTGTGTGTGTATGTGTGTGTGTGTGTGTGTTTGTGTAGGGCAGGTGCACTGAGATTCAGGAGTGCAGGGAATGCACTGAGTTCTCACGTTGGTGTCCTCTTTCCTGAGCTCTGACTTCTCAGTAACTTTCTATCCCATTCCTGTATTACACAAATATATTAAGAAGACTTCTCCAAGGGAGTTTTATCATTTAGCCAGCAGAAACAGTCTACTTACAGCCTGGAGTTCTTTAAGATGATATGGTTAGCTGGCCCCTGCTGCAGGTGGATTCCAGTAAGCCTCTTGGGTTTGGTGAGGAGAATGGAAGGAAAAGTTCCCAGTCCTTCAGTGTGTGCTTATTTCATAAAACCTCACCCAGGTTTGACCTGGCTCGTGATGTGGCGCATAATAGGGAAGGAGCCAAAGTAGTTTGTGTCACAAGGGATCAATGGGTCTTAAAATGCAAATATTTGTTTCATTTTTAGAGCATTTCTGTGAATTCTCCAATGTGGTCTGAACCTTTGGTAAAAGAAGAACGAGACTTGATTTGGTTGCAGTAAAAGTGTAAAGATAGGTTCAGTGTGTGGTGGAGCTATTAAATTTGTGAGGATGTAAGTGTGGACAGAGTAAGAGATCTGATGATCGAGTTATAGAGTAGAGGTTAGGTGACCACAGAGTCTTGTCTGAATTTCCTATGAATCAAATCTAGTTACTCAGTGAGTCTCAACTTTCCTTCTGCACATCTGTTGGGTGTTGTAGGACTCAGTGGTCTTTGAGGATGTGGCCGTGGACTTCACCCTGGAGGAGTGGGCTTTGCTGGATTCTGCTCAGAGGGAACTGTACAGAGAAGTGATGCTGGAAAACTTGAAAAACCTGGCCTCAGTGGGTAAGAATGACCTCATTCCTTCACTTAGTCTTTTAGAGAACAAGCATTTCTTGCACATCAAGCCTGTTTCCAAATTTGGATTGTGGAAAAGGGATACATTATTAGTAAGACCGACAGGGTCACAACCACCGTAGAGCTAGAATCAAATAGTTTCTGCATGAGAAGGAGAATCTCTGCATTAAACTTATTATTATTATTATTATTTTTATCTCTACTGCTCCCTGTGTGTCATCAGTGAATAGATTTCATGGGTCATTAAGGAGCCCAGTGATGTTTATGTAATCTTGTGAGAATTCTGTGTTTACTAAATTGCTTACCACCTTGACCCCTTGTACTTGTTATTGGTGAAGTCCTGACCCAGCTAAACTCCTCAGTGTCATTTTGACCAACACATACCTTCTTTCTTTAAAACTTGTTCCCTTTTTGCTTTCAGATGATGAGACTCAATTTAAAGCCAGTGGGTCAGTTTCTCAGCAGGATGTTTATGGGAATAAAATATTCAAGGAACATAAAATAGCAAAGTTCACCAGAAATGATTCCTGGGCCTCTGTTTTAGGGAAAATTTGGGAAGAATTTAGCACTGAAGATCAGCACACAAAGCAGGGGAGACATCTGAGGTGAGTTGCACTCACAAGAGAAAGCAGTGTTCCAGGGGAGAATCTTAGTATGTCATGAACGTGAAAAAGCAAAGCAAACACCCATAGGAGCCTAGATCAGATTTGTTTATTCCCTGAGAATTTTTACAGAAATATTTCCTCAAATATGTTGAGTGTTAAAAACATAATTCAGTTGAAAACAATTAAGAGGAAAAGCCACATTTAAGAAACACCGTTTTCATAATTCCTATGGTTGAATTCCCTTCCATGATATTCAGTTTATTCTGCTTGGTCAGATAGGGTAGAAAGCCTACACATTCACTGAAATTGATGAAAATGTTATCCTAATACTTAATAGTAAATAGTGAGAAACCATTAATCAAACCATTGATGATAACATGCTTCTCATTCTTCACAGAAATCATGTGGTGGAGAAACTCTCTGAAAGTAATGATCAGTGTGGGGAAGGCTCCGGTCAGATTCCAAATCGTAATCTGTACCAGAAAACTCATACTGGAGTAAAAGAGTATGGATGTCGTGCATATGGAAAAGTCTTTGTGCCTCATTCCTCCCTCAAGAGTCATGTCGCCATGCACACTGGATACAAGCCGTATCAGTGTCAGGAGTGCGGGCGGGCCTATAGTTGTCGATCACACCTACGAATGCATGTGAGGACCCACAACGGAGAGAGAACCTATGAGTGTAAATCATGTGGAAAAACCTTTCCTCGTACGTCGTCCCTCAACCGGCATATAAGGATCCATACTGCCGAGAAGACTTACGAATGTCAGCAGTGTGGGAAAGCCTTCATTGATTTTTCAAGTCTTACTAGTCATGTGAGAACTCACACTGGAGAGAAGCCCTATAAATGTAAAGAATGTGGGAAAGCCTTCAGCTATTCCTCAACTTTTCGAAGGCACATGATAACACACACTGGAGAGAAGCCCTATAAGTGTCAGGAATGTGGGGAAGCCTTCAGCTATTCCTCAACGTTTCGAAGACACATGATCTCACACACTGGGGAGACACCACATAAATGTAAGGAATGTGGAGAAGCCTTTAGTTATTCCTCAGCTTTTCGAAGGCACATGATAACACACACTGGAGAGAAGCCCTATGAATGTAAACAGTGTGGGAAAACCTTCATTTACCTGCAGTCCTTCCGGAGACACGAAAGGATTCACACTGGAGAGAAACCCTATGAATGCAAACAATGTGGGAAAACCTTCATTTATCCCCAGTCCTTCCGAAGACATGAGAGGACTCATGGTGGAGAGAAACCCTACGAATGTAGCCAGTGTGGGAAAGCATTCAGCCATCCCTCATCCTTTCGAGGACACATGAGAGTGCACACTGGAGAGAAACCTTACGAATGCAATCAGTGTGGAAAAACTTTCAACTGGCCCATATCCTTAAGAAGACATATGAGGACACACACGAGAGAGAAACCCTATGAATGCAAACAGTGTGGGAAAGCCTTCAATTTGTCTGCTTGCTTTCGGGAACATGTGAGAATGCATCCTGGAGAGAAATCGTATCAATGCAAGCTATGTGGGAAAGCGTTCTATTGCCACATATCCTTACAAAAACATATGAGAAGGCACACCGCAGAGAAACTCTACGAATGCAAGCAATGTGGCAAGGCTTTCAGTTGGCCTGAACTTTTGCAACAGCATGTGAGAACACACACTGCAGAGAAACCCTATGAGTGTAAGGAATGTGGGAAAGTCTTCAAATGGCCATCGTCTTTGCCGATACATATGCGAGTGCACACTGGAGAGAAACCTTATGACTGTAAGGAGTGTGGGAGAGCCTTCAGTTGTTCCTCGTCCTTAAGAAGACATGTACGAATACACACCACAGAGAGACACTGCTTGGGGGATGCGGGAAATTCTCCTGCAAAGGAATTCATGCCTCATGCATCAGGAAATCCACACCAGGAGAGAAATCTTATCAAAGCTGTAAATATGGTACTGCCCTTGTGAGTACCTCATCAAAGTGGACCTTTGGGGCGTGTATCTCCAGTTCTGTTTACAGATAGCGCTCCAAGTACTCTTTCAGCTGTCATTTCAAATTTTGCAGGTGGTGTTTTTTCCCTACATTTCCATAATTAAACCTGCTATCTTTATGGTTTGTTGGACTCATGGTGATTTGAAGTGTATTTTTAATATGTAGGTAAGTTTTAATTTCTTTGAATTCTTTAAGGGGTTTTTGGAACAATGGCATTTTGGTATTTGTTGGGATTTTCTTACTAGCTTAGTGTGGCAGATACTGGATATTACCCGTTATATGTTTTCTGCCTTACTGACAATCTATTTATTTTGGCCAGAGGAACCTTACTGCATTTTCTTTACAAATAGTTTGCAGACATTTGTAATTGTGCAGAGTTCTTGAAAAGCATAGTCTTGTGTGAATTGTCATTTTCAACCCTTTCCCTTTGCTCTTTGTCCTTGCTTGTGACTGGAAATTGGACAGTAGGCTTTTACTGAAAAGCTGCTTTGTGACCATGAGCTATAGGATACAGAGTTTGAGGTGGTTCCTCTACATTGTGTTGTCAATGTGGGTAATGTTGGGAACTACATTTCCCATCCCTTTATAATTATGTGGTCAAATTTACCAGTAGCCTAACTTCGCATGAGATTTGGAAGGCAGAAATGAAGAAGCCATTTCTGTGTTTGGAGCCACGTTAAAGTGTGAGTGATGCAAAGGGGCTTTTGGACATCAGCCCGTTTTCCTGATCTTGGCCCTGCCAGTCAAGGGTATCATGAAAAAAAAAAAGCCACGTGCTCGATTCCCATTTTCCTCAGAGTTTTGTAGGCTTCCATGAATATCTCCATGAGCTATGTATCAAGGATCCACTTGTGTGGTCTTGCACTCACAATTTGGATATTCCTACCAACTCTGATGTGTTCTCTAGACCACTCATTCAGACTCACGTTCAGTGATCTTTGATGCTGTGATTCCCCTCTTCTCTAGATTTTCACATATGTGTATAAGGTCTGATTTGTCTAGTGAACACCTTATTTTCAATACTTCTAGTGACTCTGTGATCCGGATTCTGCCACAAAAGCTACAATGCTACTACAAAGCCAAACAACACATGGGACTTTGTTGACCTATTGCATTTTAAAGTGTGCTCGTTCAGTCCTGTGTGACAAAAAGCACCTTCATGTATTAGATTTTGGGAGAGCTCAGTGTTGTTACTTGATATGGGCTTCACTGTTACATTTATGTGTGTCATTAAAAACAGTATGTATTTTGTCTTCAAGGACAATCTTTTGTAGATATTTCTTAGAAATACACCATTCACTGTGTTTTCACATCACTTGTATATTTACTGTATTACTTTCCTAAGGATTGCTGTAACAAAGGACCACAACTGAGTGGCTTAAGGCAACAGAAATTTTGGTCTGACAATTCTGAAGGTAGAAGTCCAAAATCAAAGTATTGGCCAGCCCCTGCTTCCTCTGAAGGTGCTAGGGAAGGATCTGTTCCAGCCCTCTCCTAGCTTCTGGTAGTTCATTGGCTTGAGGCAATGTAACTAATCTTCCCACTGCATTCTGCATGCATGTGTGTTTATCTCTTCGTGTGGCATTCTTTTCTTTCTTTTTTTTTTTTTTTAAAGATTTTATTTATTTGAGAGAGACAGAGAGAGAGCATGAAAGGGGGGAGGGTCGGAGGGAGAAGCAGACTCCCCGCCGAGCAGGGAGCCCGATGCGGGACTCGATCCTGGGACTCCAGGATCATGACCTGAGCCGAAGGCAGTCGCTTAACCGACTGAGCCACCCAGGCGCCCTGGCATTCTTTTTATAAGGACCACACATAGCAAGTTAGGGCTCACCCTATCCCAGTATCTCCGCCTCTAATTATATCTGTGACAACACTATTTCTAAATAAGGTCACATTCTAAGGTACTGGGGCTAGGACTTCAACATACAGATTTTGGTGGACAATTCAGCCCATAACACTACCAAATGTTACTCTCTTTGTCATGTACTGAGAGAATAGATTAAAATATTCCGTTGCAATTATGGATTCCAAATCAACTGTGATTTTGTTAAGCATTATACATTCCAAGTCAGTATTTCCAGGTGCATACAACTTAAGGTATTTTGTCATGTAAATTTTATTTTTATTGTTACATACACATTTGTTATTAAACTAATTTCTTAATCCTTGTTAATAAAACCTCAAATAATTGTTTTGTCAAAGCTTTCCAAACAAACCACTGGGATTTTGTCAAAGCTTTCTAAACAAACCACTGGGAACACACTTGTCAATGAAAATTGGGTGCCATGAATTCAAGCAATTTGAGGGAACACGTGAAGGACAGTGGGATATATCAGGCAGAGGGTGTTTGGAAGGCTATATTTTCAGATTTGGGTTTGTGTTTGGTGATTGTAGAAGGCAGAAATAGGGCGCCTGGGTGGCTCAGATGGTTAAGCATCTGCCTTTGGCTCAGGTCATGATCCCAGGGTCCTGGGATCGAGTCCCGCATCAGGCTCCCTGCTAGGCGAGGAGCCTGCTTCTCCCTCTGCCTCTGCCTCTCTCTCTCTCTCTCTCTGACTCTCATGAATTTAAAAAAAAAAAAAGCAGAAATAATTGAATTTAGCCAACTAAAACAAATTGGTAAAGCTGCAGTCATTATTGAGAAGAGGGGGTTTTTAAAAGATTTTATTTATTTGAGAGAGAGTACGGGTTGGCATTGGGGGAGAGGGACGAGCAGACTCCACACTGAGTGCAGAGCCCAATGCGGGGCTTGATCCCACAACCCCCGAGATCATGACCTGAGCCGAAACCAAGAGTTGGACATTCAACCAACTGAGCCACCCAGGCAGCCTGAGAAGAGGGGAATTAAAAAAAAATTTTTTTTAATTTAAATTCAATTTAGTTAACATACAGTGTATTATTAGTTTCAGGGGTAGAATTTAGTGATTCATCAGTTGAATGTAACACCTGGTACTCATTACATCAAGTGCCCTCCTTAATGCCCATCACCCAATACCCCATCCCTCCTGAAGAGGGGAATTATTTGAAAAGTTTTTATTTTAATTCCTGTAGTTTACATACAGTGTTATGTTAGTTTCAGGTGTACAGTGTGGTGATTCAGCACTTCCATATATCACCCTGTGCTCATCACAAGTGCACTTCTTTATCCCCATCACCTATTTAACTCATCCCCCCCCCATCCCTTCCCCTCTGGTAACCAGCAGTTTTCCATAATTAAGAGTGTGTTTCTTGATTTCTCTCTTTTTCCCCTTTTGCTAGTTTTGTTTCCTAAATTCCACCTATGAGTGAAACCCTATGGTATTTATCTTTCTCTGACTAACTTATTTCACTTAGCATAATACTCTCTAGCTCCATCCTTGTTGCAAATGGCAAGATTTCATTCTTTTTTATGGCTGAATAACCCATTGTGCATGTGTGTATGTGTATATATATATAACCCACGCACAATGGGTTATTCAGCCATAAAAAAGAATGAAATCTTGCCATTTATATATATACACATACACACACATACATACCCTATCTTCTTTTTCCATTCATCAATCAGTAGATACTTAGGCTGCTTCCGTATCTTGGCTATTGTAAATAATGCTGCTATAAACATAGGGGTGCCTGTATCCCTTTGAATTAGTATTTTTGTATTCTTCGGGTAAATATCCAGTAATGCGATTGCTGGTTCATAAGGTAATTCTGTTTTTAACTTTTTGAGGAATCTCCATACTCTTTTCCACAGTGGCTGCACCAGTTTGCATTCCCACCACCAGTGCAGAAGTGTTCCTTTTTCTCCACATCCTCACCAACACTTGTTCTTTGTGTTTTTTATTTTAGCCATTCTGACAGGTGTGAGGTGATATCTCATTGTAGTTTTTGATTTGCATTCCCCTAATGATAAGTGATGAACATCTTTTCATATCTGTTGCCCATCTGTATGTCTTCTTTGGAGAAATGTCTGTTCATGTTTTCTGCCCATTTTTAAGTTGGATTATTTGTTTTTGACTGTTGAGTTTTATATGTTCTTTATATATTTTAGATACTAATTCTTTATGGGATATGTCATTTACAAATATCTTCTGTCATTCCTTAGGTTGCCTTTTAGTTTTGTTGATTGTTTTCTTCACTGTGCAGAAGGTTTTAATTTTGATGTAGCCCCAATAGTTTGTTTTTGTTTCCCTTGCCTCCAGAGACCTATCTAGAAAGATGTTGCTAGGGCCAATGTCAAAGAGGTTACTGCCTGTGTTCTTCTAGGGTTTTTATGGTTTCAGGTCTCACATTTAGGTCTTTAATCCATTTTGAATTTATACGTATACAGTGTAAGAAAGTGGTCCAGTTTCTTTCTTTTGCATGTTGCTGTCCAGTTTTCCCAATACCATTTATTGAAGAGATCATCTTTTTCTCATTGGATATTCTTTCCTGCTTTGTCGAAGATTAGTTGACCATATAGCTATGAATCCATTTTTGGGCTTTCTAGTTTGTTCCATGGATCTATGTGTCTATTTTTGTGCCAGTACCATACTGTTTTGATTACTACAGCTTTGTAATATAACTTGAAGTCTGGAATTGTGATGCCTCCAGCTTTGCTTCTCTTTTTCAAGATTGCTTTGGCTATTCAGGGTCTTTTGCAGTTCCATACAAATTTTAGGATTTTTTGTCCTAGTTCTGTGTAAAATGTTGGTGGCATTTTGATAAGGATTGCATTAAATGTGTAGATTACTTTGGGTAGTACAGACATTTAACAATTATTCCAGTCCATGAGCATGGTCTTTCCATTTCTTTGTCATCTTCAATTTCTTTCATCATCATTTTATAGTTTTCAGAGTACAGGTCTTTCACCTCTTTGATTAGGTTTATTCTCAGTAACTTGTTATTTTTTGGTGCAATTGTAAATGGGATTGTATTCTTATTTCTCTTTCTGCTTCTTCATTAATGGTGTATGGAAATGCAACAGATTTCTGTAGATTGATTTTAAGTCCTGTAACTTTACTGAATTTTTTTAAATCACTTCTAGCAGTTTTTTGGTGGAGTCTTTTGGATTTTCTATATATAGTATCATGTCATCTGCAAATAGTGAAAGTCTTACTTTGAGAAGAGTGGAATATTTAATGTGATTTGATAATCATTTGTATCTCATTTTACCCTCCCAACCCATTAGTCCCTCCTCTCACACAGATGAAGACAGTTAAACACAGGGAGTGCAGAGTTGCCCAAACTCATGTAGGTCTTAAAAATCGAAAGCCAGGTTTAAAGGTTATCTGTGCTTAGTCTTTGCTGGGAATTGTCACAAGTTTAGAACACTGAAAGGCAGGTGTAATTGCTGAGTTTTAGAAATATGGCATCAAATTTTACAAAAAAGACTCCTAAAGCTATACAGGCATTCCTTTTATAAGACATGGAAAAGACAGCTATAGGGAGCTAAGATCACTGGCTAGGAATGGGGGATTTGAGAATAAGTGGGTACCTGTGTCCTATGTTTTGTTTGTTTGTTTGTTTTGAGAGTGATGGTGTATTCTTTATTTTGACTGTTGGTATAACTGAATTTATGAGAACTCAGAACTACACTTAAAGGGTGCCTGGGTGGCTCAGTCATTAAGCATCTGCCTTCGGCTTGGGTCGTGATCTCAGGGTCCTGGGATGGAGCCCCGCGTCAGGCTCCCTGCTCTGCGGGAAGCCTGCTTCTCCCTCTCCCAGTCCCCCTGTGTGTTCCTTCTCTCGCTGTGTCTCTCTGTCAAATAAATAAATAAAATCTTAAAAAAAGAAAAACAAACTACACTTAAAATAGTTTTACTGCATGTATATTAAAAATAATTTTAAAAAACAACAAAAACTTTATTTGCTAAGAGAAAATTTAAACCACTGAGCCTTGATCTGCACACCTCCTTCCCCCCGAACTATTTTGGAATCTTTTTTTTTTTTAAGATTTATTTATTTATTTATTTATTTATTTGAGAGAGAGAATGAGATAGCATGAGAGGAGGGAGGTTCAGAGAGAGAAGCAGACTCCCCGCCGAGCAGGGAGCCCGATGCGGGACTCCATCCTGGGACTCCAGGATCATGACCTGAGCCGAAGGCTGTCGCTTAACCAACTGAGCCACCCAGGCACCCTGGAATCATTCTTAAGAAGTGAAGGACTGGGTAAGGACTTGGGCTAAGATACCTTTTTTTTTGGAACTCAGACTGAAGTTAGGAAACACCCACAATGGTCACATCTGCCCTTATTTTACCCTCAGAAGTGGAGAGAAGTGCAAGTGCTCCTGGAAGCTGTGTTTATACCAGATTCCTCCAGTCAGATTTTTGAGAATGCTGTGGTCTGCAACAGAAAGGTGTCTCCCCAAGGAAATCCTGCCTGGAGACATCCTAGTCCTTGGCTTCATCATTATCATGTCTTTTGAGGGCCTGTCTGCAGGCCATCCAGCCCTAGGATTCATCAAGCCCCATCCTGTGTCTTCTTGCAGGTGGGTGTCATTGGGCCTCCGCACTTCTGTTGGGACGTCATGGCAGCCCCACCAGGCTGAGAGACCAGCAGAACCCATGTCACAAGGACAAGTGCCCCACAGCCACGGCAGCCCCCACTCCCGCAGGAGCATCTGCTCAGCGCTCCCCAAGTCAGTTGCGTTTACTTTCAGTAAACGGAGTCACAGACAGACGTTTTGTCAAGGCCCCCAGGTAGGTGCAAGCTCACTCACACCTGCTGTCCCTCACTCACCCGCCCAGTGTTCTGGAATCTTCCGGCCTGAGGATTTAGGCTGCATGGGCACTGAGAGCGCTGCAACTCCTCACCTCAGTTCCCGCCTCCCCACCACCCATCTCGGACCCCAGCGCCACCTCTCCAAAGCACATGCGCATTTCTCCTAATGCCTGCACCCGAGCTCTGCATGGGCTGAGTCCCGGTTGCTTGTGGGAAATGGAGATCTCGGGAAGAGACTCCGCAGATGCCCAGAGCCCCACCCTTCAGACTCCTCCCAGCATGCAGCGCACCACATTGAGAACTGCGCCTCAGAGACACCTGGGATTGCAGCCTATGTGGAAGTACAGAAGTACGCAGGCGCATGTGGGTGGGGCGGACACGCGGAAAACACTGCCCATGAGAAGAGGGAAGTGGAGTCCTCACCGCTCAGGCTTCGGAGTGTGGTACCCCCTCGATTCTGCAGGGGTGCCTCTATGGCTGGGAGATGTGTGGGACGAGCTCCTGAGCTCCTGAGACCCCCAAGGCACCCACTGTCAGAGTCTTTGGGAGGTTGTTGGGGCCACCCAATGTGGATGGAGCAGGGTGTGGGGACACATGAAACCAGCATAGGGAAGGGCTGCTGGGCGGACTGCAGTGCGGGACAGGGTGGCTGCCAATCTACAAGATCGACACCTTTGCTGCCCTCCCTGAGCTTCCATTTGGAAAGCAGTGTCAAAAGGCCAAAGGAGTGATGAATGTGCTCCTAAAGAACCCTAAAGCAGTGGGAGGGGGGGGTGGGTGGGAATGGGGGAAGTGGGGGGGCTGGAACATCATAACCCCAGCCATATCAGGTCTCTGACACTTCTTTTTCGGGTTCCTGTTTTGTGAGTTGTTTTTTTTTTTTTTTAAGATTTTATTTATTTATTAGAGAGAGAGAGCATGTGCATGGGGAGGGGCAAAGGGAGAAGGAGAAGCAGGCTCCCTGCTGAGCAGGGAGCCCAATGCCCAGGGTTCAGTCCCAGGACCCTGGGATCATGACCTGAGCCAAAGGCAGACGCTTACCCACTGAGCCACCCAGGCGCCCTGAAGACTTTCTTGATCCTTTGTCAGTTGTATAAATTCTTTTCCTTCTCTGACCTTCCATTTCTATTTAATGAATGGCATATGTTGTCCAACATCTTGTTAATCGTGCAAATTTTGTAATTTATTGTAACTGTGTAAATAACTAGTCAGATTTTGCTTATGACATGCTGCAATAAGCACTTATTTTCATGTTCATAGGTCTGGCTTGTGTGGGTTGTGACAAGTGGTGGGTTTTCAGGAAGCTGAGCTGGCTCTGATCCAAGTGTCCATTCTGGGACTGAAACTAAATGGATAGCCACCAGCTCAGGGAAGTTTCTTCATGATGAGTTACTAGAGGAATAGAGGAAAGCCAAATGCACAAATGTATTTCAGGGTTTCTCCCATAACATTTGTTGATCATAGCATTGACTTAAGCAAGTGACATGGTTCAAATGAAGGAGGAAAAATTGCAGTTTTGGTACCATGAGGACATGGCTAGATTGTTTCACAGGGGATTGAAAAACCTACCACACCATCTGAATATCCTTTTAGGAAAGAGATTGCATTAGACAGCATAATTATAGAGACAATACCAAAACTGCCTTTTGTAAGTAGTTTTTCATCATTTATTTTTATTTTATTTACTTTTAAAGAAAGATTTATTAAGAAAGAGAGAGCATGAGCGGGAGGAGCAGAGGGAGAGAAACTCTCAAGCAGACTCTGTTGAGTGTGGAGCCCGATGCAGGCTTGATCTTACCACCCTGAGACCATGACTTGAGCTAAAACCAAGAGTCAGGCGCTTAACCAACTGTGCCACCGAGGTGCCTCCATCATTTATTTTTAATATTTTATTTTCTTAAATCCCAACTCTGTAAAAGTAGAGAGAATAATTTAACAAAATCTGATATACCTGTTACCTGCCTTCAATAATTTTCCATCAGTTTTCTTTACAACACCCAGTTTCCTCTGTATAATTTTGAAGCAGGTCTCAGTATAGCATTTCATCCTTAAATATTTTTTTATTATGTTAATCACCATACATTACATCATTAGTTTTTGATCATCCTTAAATATTTTTGAATGAACAATTATCCCTTAATATATTCAAATAAATAAGCAGTGGTCAATTTCCCTAATTGTCTACATAATTTTAAAACTTTTGGGGCGCCTGGGTGGCTCAGTCAGTTAAGCGTCTGCCTTCGGCTCAGGTCATGATCCCGGGGTCCTGGGATCGAGCCCCGCATCAGGATCCTTGCTCAGCAGGGAGCCTGCTTCTCCCTCTCCCTCTCCCTGCTACTCTGCCTGCTTGTGCTCTCTCTCTCTCTGTCAAATAAATAAATAAATAAATAAATCTTTTAAAAAAAACCCAAAACTTCTGCTGTTGGATTGTTTGCATTGGAATCCAATAAGACCCATACATTTCAATTTACTATCTCCTTTATATCTAATCTACAGTTCCCTTAGCATATATTTTTCTTTGTAATGGAATTTTTGAATATAATAAATCATGTAGAAATTTTCATACAGTGGGTCTTCTAATTGCATCTCCATGTTGATCTTCAACATCTTCTGTTCCTTATATTTGCAGATAATTGCAAGTTCACTCTACAGGTGTGACCATATTCAGGTCTGATATTTTGAGGAGAATAATTTAGATATTGAGTATTTCCAACAGGAGGTACATAGCATCTGGCGGTGTTGTATACATGAGACAAAGATGATCGCTGTATATTGGCCCTATGTGGTTTATTTCTTCATTGTGAACTAGTAGCTCAAGAGCCCACCTGTGCCAAACTCAAATTTTTACATATCCAGTTGTTTTAAACATTGCTCAAATAAGTGGGTTTTTAGCTATTTAGAGCCTGCTTACTTTTCATACCCCACGAAACTGTGCCCAACAGCTGCTGGCCATAAATAGGGTAATGCCTGTAGTTATAAAAGATCCAGGCTGCTGCTGCCCTTTGGATCTCTCTGATCCAAAGACTTCCATCTGGGCTACAGAGCAACATCACCCAAACATATAATAAGTTTCTTGATTCCCCTCTTCCCTGGGAGTTTTCTTGCATGCCTCCCCTTCTGAGTAGTAGCTCCTTTGCCATTGCCTCTGGATGGCCTCATGCTATGAGGGACTTTCCCTAGAGGCAAACCTTTCGGAATATTGCCCAAGTAAAGCTCATGTGTGCTACTGCTCTCTTGCTCATGCCCTTTGCCTGGATCAGCCTCAAAATCTCAAAAAGGAAGTGATTTATTCTTTTATGATGTAAGCCAGCCTTGATGACCATTACCTGGAGCATTTAAAACTCTTGTGAAGGGTTACTTGAAAAAGAAGGCATGTATTTCCAGAATGTAGGGCAGACCATGGAACTAGGTGGCTTAAACGTATTCTCAGTTTTGGAGGCTAGATGCCTGAAATCATTGTGTCAGCAGGGCCATGCTTCTTCTGAGACTCTGTGTAGGATTGTTCTTTGTCCCTTCCTAGCCTCTGGTAGAAACCCTCAATCTTAGGCATTTCCTGCCTTGAGCTGCATCACTCCAACCTCTGCCTCCATCATTACATGGCATTCTCCCTGGGTGTCTTTCTCTTCATATGATATTATCCTCACTGTATAAGGACACAATTCATGTTGAGTTAGGACCCACTCTAATGACTGCTTAACTTGAAAAGACCCAATTTCTAAATAAGTTCACACTTTTTATTGGGCTGTTTCTCATTGCTTTGCCAAAATTCTTCATGTATTCTGGACACAAGTGTTTTATCAGCTATATGATTTGAGAATATTTTCTTATCTGTGGCTTGTCTTTTTATTATTCTTATGGGGTCTTTAGGAAAGTAGTTTTAATTTGAATAAATTCCAACTTATTTTGTTCAATCTTGCTTTTGGTGTCATCTGTTAAAAAATCTTTGTCTAAATGAGGTCACAAAGAAATTCTTCCTTTTGTTTCATCTAGAAGTTTTATTGTTTCTATCTTGCATTTAAGTCTATTATAAATTTTGAGTTAATTTTTTGTGAACAGTGAGGCAAGGGAATAAGAGTTTTTGTTTTGTTTTTATATATGGATATCTGATCCAACACCATTTGTTGAAAACACTACACTTTCTTCATTGAATTAGTTTGACACTTTTGTAAAAAAATTAGTTGGCTTTAAATAAGTGTTTATTTCTGGACCCTGTATTCTTTTTCATTGATTTACCAGATTTAGGAAGGTATAGAAGTACAATTAATTTTTGCCTTTTGATCTTGTATCCTGAAACCTTGCTGAAGTTGTTTATCAGTTCCAATTATTTTAGTGTACAAGATATTCTACGCACAAGATCATGCTATCTGCAAATAGACATAGTTTTAATTCTTCCTTTCTAATCTGGATGCCTTTTATTTTCTCGCCTGTCTTCTGTGGCTAGAACTTACTTCATTACAATGGTGAATACAAGTGGCAAGAGCAGACATATTTGTCTTGTTTCTGATGCTGGGGGAAAATCATTCAGTCTTTCAGTATTAGATATGATGTTAGTTTGGGATTTTTTTTGTATCAGGTTGAGGAAGTTCCCTTCTAGTCTTAGATTACTGAGTTTATTAGTTTACTGAGTGCTTTTATCATAAAGGGGTATTAGATTTCATCAAAGGTGCTTTTCCATGTCTGTTGAGATTATCATGTGGTTTTTTAACCTTTATGATGTTGATATGGTGTATTATATTAATTTTCAATGTTAAGCCAATCCTGCATTCCTGGGATAAATCCCACTTGGTAATGGTATATAATCTTTTTAAGGTAGTGCTGGATTTAGTTTGCTAACATTTTTGTTTAAGATTTTTGTAATTTTGTCAAATTAAGCATTATAAATTTTTAGTCAGTATTACCAGTGCATAAATGTTTAGGCACTCTTCTTTCAGATAAATTTTATTTTTATATACCTCAACTTTTTGTCATTAAGATAACTTCTTATTAATAACAGTGAAAACTTAATGGTTTTGTCATTGCCCTCTAGAGAAAGACCACCAGGATCACACCTTTAGTAAAAGATGTTGGGTGTACTGAGTTCTAGGAATGCACCATTAATGACTGTGGGTTAAAACAGTGCTCAAAAAGACTTATATGACTTCTGCTTGTATTATTTGATTTGGGTTATGTTCAAGGAAGTTGAGATTTGCTCTCTCTTGGATGCTATCAGCAGCTGAATGTAATTTTATCATTGGGAATCTTAATAGTTGTTATCTAGAAGAAGAAGAATGGAACGGTGATAACACTAATTGTTAAAGAAGCGGCAGTCAGTTGTATTAGGAAGAAGAGGGGAGTTTTTGGACTTTTTTTTTTCTTGAATTTTTACAGACTTGTTTAGAGTGCTTTTTTTTTTTTCTTGATCCATCCTGGTCACCAAAAGGCATTGTCTAATGATGGTGTTGTGTGAAATTGTTTATTTTCAACAACAGAAGACTAGGCCTAGCAATGAGTGCCAGGCCAACTCTGGGTTGTCTGGGATGCTTAGATATACACAGAAATATGCACCAGATACTGTTTTTAGTATTTTTCATTAGAGTAACTCATTTTACATATAGAAATTCAGTTAATCCTCAGCAAACTCTATAAGTTAGGGCATTTATTATGTCCTTTTATGAGTTAACTGAGAAATATGTTTACATAAATTACCAGAGATCTCAAGAAACAAAGGCATAATCAGTTTTCAAGTTCTTATTGCTCAGAGACCAAACATTTACTTGATGCTAATGTTGAGCATCCATATATGCCATGCACTCTACACTCAGCATTTAAACAACTATGGTCAAAGTAATTAATGTAGTCTATGTTGTTTTATGTTGAATGAAGAGGCATGAAACACACACTGGTTGTTGCAGTCCTGGTACTTATGTTTCTGTGGGGAAAAAGTAATGGTTAACAAATGGTAAAACTTAGGCTTGTAAGAGGTTTGTGAAGTAAGGAAACAATGACAAGAGAGATAATAGAGAACGCAGGGAGGCTAGTGTGTAGTTTTTAATGTATAGGTAAGAAATTCATTGAGGGGAGCCTGGGTGGCTCAGTTGGTTAAGCGTCTGCCTTCAGCTCAGGTCATGATCCCAGGGTCCTGAGACCGAGTCATTCCAAGGTCCACAATTTTGAATACCATAATGTCTCATACTCTCTCCTCTGTACTTGCCACCAATTCTGCCTCTCTGGGTTCAATCTTGACATTTTCTTCTATGTTATATTACTTTCCACTAAGTCTCTCTTCAGGTGTATGTAAATTGCTGGTACTTCATCCTTGGAGTTCTTAATTTTGCTGATCTATTCACAGTCATGTTTTCCATTTGTTCCTTTTAACTTTTTATATAAATGCAACAGGCATACAGAAAAATGAACATATTATAAAACAGCTCACTGAACTGTTAAAAAGTTAATGCACCCACATAATCAGCACCAGATCAAGAAACAGAAAATTGCCAGCACCTGAAGCTCCATTTGTGCTCCCTTCTGGTCACTATCTTCAAAAGATAAGAACATGAATGAATTTCACCTAGTTTGTGTTTTCTTTTTAAAATTTTTTTTTATTTTTTAGGGTGCCTGGGTGGCTCAGATGGTTAAGCGTCTGCCTTCGGCTCAGGTCGTGATCCCAGGGTCCTGGGATCGAGTCTCGCATTGGGCTCCCTGCTCCTTGGGAGCCTGCTTCTCCCTCTGCCTCTCTCTTTCTCTGTCTCTCATGAATAAATAAAATCTTAAAAAAAAAAATTTTTTTTTTATTTTTTAAATTTAAATTCAATGAATTAACATATAAAGTATTATTTGTTTCAGGAGTACAGGTCTCTGATTCATCAGTCTTATATAATACCCAGTGCTCATTACAACACATACCCTCTCCAATGTCCATCACCCAGTTACCCCATCCTCCCACCCCCCCTCCCCTCCAGCAACCCTCAGTTTGCTTCCTAAGATTAAGAGTCTCTTATGGTTTGTCTCCCTCTCTGGTTTCGTCTTGTTTCCTTTTTTTCCTCTCTTCTCCTGTGATCCTCTGCCTTGTTTCTTAAATTCCATGTATCAGTGAGATCATAATTGTCTTTCTCTGATTGACTTATTTTGCTTAGCATAATACCCTCTAGTTCCATCCACATCATTGCAAATGGCAAGATTTCATATTTCTTTGGTGGCCGCATAACTTTCCATTGTATATATATATACCACATCTTTTAAAAAAAGATTTTATTTATTTGAGAGAGAGCACAAGCAGGAGGAGGAGGAGGGGCAGAGGGAGAGGGAGAAGCAGACTCCGTGCTGAGCAGGGAGCCTGACATGAGGCTCAATCCCAGGACCCTGGGATCATGACGTGAGCTGAAGGCAGACACTCAACTGACTGAGCCACCCAGGCACCCCTACATCTTCTTTATCCATTCATCTGTTGATGGACATCTCGGCTCTTTCCTTAGTTTGGCTATTGTGGACATTGCTGCTATAAACATTGGGGTGCAGATGCCCCTTTGGATCACTACATTCGTATCTTTGGGGTAAATATCCAGTAGTGCAATTGCTGGGTCATAGGGTAGCTCTATTTTCAACTTTTGAGGAACCTCCATACTGTTTTCCAGAATGGCTGCACCAGTTTGCATTCCCACCAACAGTGTGAGAGAGTTCCCTTTTCTCCGCATCCTTGCCAACATCTGTTTTTTCCAGAGTTGTTAATTTTAGCCATTCTGACTAAGGTGTAAGGTGTTAACTCATTGTGGTTTTGATTTGTATTTCTCTAATGCCGAGTGATGTTGAGCATTTTTTCATGTGTCTGTTGGCCATTTGTATGTCTTCTTTGGAGAAATATCTGTTCATGTCTTCTGCCCATTTCTTGACTGGATTATTTATTTTTTTGGTGTTGAGTTTAATAAGTTCTTTACAGATTTTGGATACTGGCCCCTTATCTGATAAGACATTTGCAAATATCTTCTCCCATTCCATAGGTTGCCTTTTAGTTTTGTTGACTATTTCCTTTGCTGTGCAAAAGCTTTTTATCTTAATGAAATCCCAATAGTTCATTTTTGCTTTTGTTTCTCTTGCCTTTGGAGATGTGCCCCATTCTACTTTTCACAGGTGTAATTTCCATATGGATATATTTCTAGCACATTAGGGAAAAGAAAAAAATGCAACAGTATTTTGCTTAATTAAAGAACAAATAAAGTCTAATCTATCCATTTCTCCATGTTAATTTATGGTTTCATAGTGCTGCATAAATTAATGTGATTTGATAATCATTAGTATCTCATTTCACCCCTCACCACCCCACATCAATTCTGTCATCATACAAATGAAGAAAGTTAAGCAAGGGAGCACAGTGTCTTTTCTGATTTCACATGGCTCCTAATAATAATGAAATTTGTCACTTCGAATGTCGAATATAGGCCACCACTATGCTGGGTATTGTTCAAAAACTTAAAACTCAGAATACTCTGTAAAGTAAGTATGCATGATTTTACAAATATGACATCAAAACTTACACATAGGACTGGAAAGGCAACGTAGTGTTCCATTTATATGACATTCTTTGGAAAAAGGCAAAGGTATAGAGATTTAGAACAGATTAGGGATTAAGGGTGGGAGTGCTGACTACAAATGGGCACCATGAATTTTTTTGAGTGGTGATTAAGTGTTCTGTATCTTGACTGTTGTAGTACAATTGTGGAAAGCTGATATAACTACACTTAAAATAATGAATTTTGATGTACATATATTGAAACTGAATTACTAAAAAATGAACAACCACCAAAAACCTCCTGCTTTCATATGCTAAGAGGAAATTTAAAATTCTCCTCAACCTTGATATATACATATGCAACAAGCCTTGTTTCCATCACGCTGGGATCACTCTTGGGAAGAATTATAGAACTTGGGAAGGATATATGCCTTATCAGGCCCTTTTTGGAAGCTGGTTAGAAAACAACCCCTAGGGCCTCACCTCACACACACACCTGGAGAGAAATAAGACCTCCTCTGGAATCTTTTATTTTATACCAGGTTCTTTGGGTCAGCCTTTGCTAGCAACGTCCTGGTTCCGAAATCTAAAGGTGGACCTCTCAGTTGTTCCCCAATAAGGACCCTGCTTGGGGAATCCTAACCCTTGGGCACCGGCATCGTGACTTTCCAGCTCTAAACTTGTCATCAAGCCAGTCCCATGCCTTCTCGCCGGGAAACACCATTACTGATCCCGACATCCCTTGGGAACATTGGGGCAGCCCCATGTGGCCGTGAGGTGCGAGGTAAGGAGCAGAACACACATCGTGAGACCACACGACTCTCAACCAGCGCCAACTCCTGCTGCCCCATACCCATCTGCTCCTGACCCGCAAGCACAAACACAAAAGACCCTCTCAGGGTCACAAAGACGCCTATGGGCACTCACACCCATTGTCCCAGTCACTGACGCGACTTGTCTCCTAGCTCAGGTCCCGCACTCTGAGCCTCCAAGTTACCGACTGCCCACCTTCGCGCCCTCCTTATCCGCAGCCTCCGGGGCGAGTCTTCGTGGCCGCCAGCCATGGCGCATGCGCACTTCTTCCTGCGTGGAGTTCCCCACTGCACAAAACCCATCCCGTTGGCCTATGGGAAATGTAGTTCCAAAAAGAGCCCCTCCCCCCTCAGATGTAGGGAGTCCAGCCACTCAGCCTTTTCCCAGCATGCAGCACGGGCCTGCGTCTAAAGCAGCTGTGTCCTGGAGACCCCTGGGAATTCGTCTTCGCTGAAGTGCGCAGGCGCACCCCCTCAGAGGTGGAGACAGCCAAAGGCGACCGAGGCGGGAGCGCAGACGCAAGTGGTGGGGGGCCCTCCCCTTCTTCCCCAACTCCAACTTTTGGTACGCTGAGCGGCCGGATGTCGGGAGTTGGTGGCGGTTCGCCTGGTGGCCCCAGCTCCTGAGGCTTCCGTCCTCCCCCATCCCCTGTGCTCAGGCGGCGTTGACTGACGGGGAAGGCCCCGGGGGTCCCACGGAGCCTCCACGACGGGGGGATGAGGGGACTCCGCGGAGGACATGGTGGCCGAACGAGGGACGGACACCAGTGACGCCCCGACTGGGCTGTCTGCGTCTGGAACCAAGGGCCTCTTCCTGGAAGACTCGCGGCGTCTGTGAGGGGCCTGACATCATCGCCGCAGTCGTGTCTGACCCCTGGGGCCTCGCCGGGGGCTCGGAATCGCCCTTCTTTAGTTCTCAGGCGGCCAGTGACGGCTCAGGAGCGCCCCTGTGCACCGGGATGGCCGACGGGCCTGCGTTTGGGTTTGGGGGCTTTTCTGCCTGTCGGGTGGGCGCGGAAACAGCCCCTTTACCCAAGCTCCGGCGGATGAGGCGCTCGTGACGCTCGTGCTCAGACCCCTGCGTTCGGGTGTGTGTTGAGCCTGGACGCTCGGGGAGTATTTCTCGGTTGTTCTGTGGAATGCCGTCTTCCAAGTTCTGTAGTGAGCAGAACGGACAACGTACCACCCCTGCCTTGAAGCTGACGTTCTAGGCCACGCAGCACAGAAAGGAGGTGAGTGATTCCCGAGCAGACCAGACAGAGCTGGGGCAGGGGTGCGTGGGGAGCTGAGCTGCGCGCGCCAGGGCGGGAGTCGGGTGCCGCCTGTGGGCACGTGCCTGTGGCGTGTGCTTGGGTGGGGCCTGCGTGTCTCCCAGGGGCGGTCCCGCCTGTCTGGCGAGCCACGTGTGTGTGTCTGAGAGCTTCCGCGGGTCCTCATGAGGATGGCGCCTGTTTCCGGGCGGGAGCGTCGGATCTCACTGCGTGGCCCTACCGTTTTTGGGCCCCTGTAAGTGCTTCCGGGTCTGCCCAGTCTGCGTGTGGTGAGATATAACGGCCTGTCAGGCTCAGCTTTACAAGCGCGCGCTATCTAAGCTCTAGGAGGTACGCACTTATTTTATTACTAAACTCTTATGTGTGGAAAAACTAGAAGGCTTCCCAATTATTTGTATTAAGTTGGTGTGATTTTGATACTACATGAAATAGAAAGGTTGGGATCAAGCTAACCTTTTAGGTTTTTTGAGTAATACCTGAAATACAATAAAATTCAGATATAAGTAGGTTTTGGTACATATATGTGTCCATGAAACCATGACTGTGATCATAATAATGAACGCGAAAACTCAGTTTTGGGGCGCCTGGGTGGCTCAGTCGGTTGAGCGACTGCCTTCGGCTCAGGTCATGATCCTGGAGTCCCGGGATCGAGTCCCGCATCGGGCTCCCTGCTCAGCGGGGAGTCTGCTCCTCCCTCTGACCCTCCCCCTTCTCTTGCTCTCTTTCTCTCTCACTTTCTCTCAAATAAATAAATAAAATCTTAAAAAAGAAAACTCAGTTTTGAATGAGGAATAAGTCATAAATGGAATATTGGACAGTATAATTCCCAACTTATTAGATACCTATCAAGGACTGGAGCTCATTTCAGGGATAAAAATGAGCGCCTGGGTGGCTCAGTCGTTAAGCGTCTGCCTTCGGCTCAGGTCGAGATCCCGGGGTCCTGGGATCGAGCCCCGCATCGGGCTCCCGGCTCAGCGGGAAGCCCGCTTCTCCCTCTCCCACTCCCCCTGCTTGTGTTCCCTCTCTCACTGTGTCTCTGTCAAATAAACAAATAAAATCTTTTTAAAAAAATGTTTCCATGTTATAAAATGCAAATATCATCATATTTTACCAAGAAGATGCAGCAGGCATTGCTGCACAGTGGTACAAATTATGGACACATTAACACATGGACAGTAACCAGTGGTTGTCTACAAGGGAATAATGAATCTTCTGGCAACTCCATGTATGATAATCAAGTTACTGAAGATTTACATGTGAAGGAAGAAGCTAGAACACTCTTAGAAGTTACAGCAAGATTTGATGACTTCAGAATATGGAGAGGTTTTTTTATATAAGAGAAAAGAGCTACAAAGGAAGAGAATGAGAAATTAAACGCAAACCTATAGACCACTGAAATGTAGAATAAAGGGAGTACAAAGGTAAACACAGTCTGGGAGACAATATTTGCAATACATACAAATGAAAAAGATTCATGTCTAGAGCATATAAAGATATCAGAAGAAACCAATAAACATACAAATGAATTAAAAGTAAGAAAATGACATATTTCATAGGTGAAAGACAAAAAGTGCTCAATATCATTGGTAATCAGTAAAAAGCAAGATGTAATCACAAGGCAATCCTGTTTCACATGTACTATAGAGGCAAATATTCAGCTAAAAAAAAAAACCCACAAAAAATGGCAAAGTTAAACAAAACACTATTTAGTAATGAATAATAGATGGCAAAGCTATGAAGAATAACTATAAAGTTCCCAATAGTGGTCACATTAAGGAGTAGGAGGGAAATGAAGAAAGGTGGACACATTGGGAGTCTAATATCTGCCCAAAATCTATTGAGGATTATGTCCAATCTACAGGGTTTATACAGTATTAATATTTAAGCTTAATATAAGACATTTATGCAATGTTTTTGAAGTATGAGATACCACACTATAAAAATTTAAAGAATTATTTACATGTGAAAAAGGTACAATTTTAAAAATATTTGTTTTATCCTGTTCTCTAACCGCCTATCTAGTTTTGGTTTCAGTCACTTTGGAGGTATTCACAAGTCTTTTAACTGGGTCCATTTAACTTGCCTTTGTATTCATTTGAATAGCAGAAGATTGGGTATGGGGCCAGTTTCTAAAAAGAACTGGTTACACAATATTATAGCATCATATGAACCTTGCTATGAAAAGAGCTGCAGGAATTTATTTCCAATTGAATAGAATCAAAGCATATATCAGTGTGTAAACCATGTTACCTTAGTATGTCTGAGGGAAGAAAAAATGTAGTTGAAATTGCTTCTCTTTACATAAAGAAACTCTGATTGTATGTACAAAAACTAATAAAATTGAAATTTGGAGGGGCAAAGGGACATGAATGCTAGAGGGTGTGCTAGGAGAGAGTTTTAAGTGAGATTTCTAAATCTCAGGCTGGTTCTTTAAAACTCGGTGTTCATTTAGGGGCGCCTGGATGGTGCAGTCAGTTAAGTGTGGGATTCTTGGTTTCAGCTCAGGTCATGATCTCAGGGTCCTGAGATTGAGCCCCTCCCCAGACTCCTGTGGAGTCTGCTTGAGATTCTCTCTCCTTCTCCCTCTGCCCCTCCCCACCGTGTGCTCTCTCTTTCTCAGATAAATAATCTTTAAAAAACTTGTTCATTTATAACAATAAACAAAAGTAAATTAACCATATTTTATTTTTAATACTTTATAAATCAAATGAGTAATATATGTATTTTTAAGATTTTATTTATTTATCTGACAGAGCACAAACACGGGGAGCGGCAGGCAGAGGGAGAGGGAGAAGCAGACTCCCCACTGATCAGGGAGCCCAATGCAGGGCTCGATCCCAGGACCCTGAGATAACCTGAGCCAAAGGCAGACGCCAAACTGACTGAGCCACCCAGGCGCCCCGAGTGTGTGTGTGTATATATATTTTAAGATTTTGTTTATTTGACACAGAGAGACAGCGAGAGAGGGAACACAAGCAGGGGGAGTAGGAGAGGAAGAAGCAGGCTCCCCGCCGAGCAGGGAGCCGGATGGGGGGCTCGATCCCAGGACCCTGGGATCATGACCTGAGCCAAAGGCAGATGCTTAATGACTGAGCCACTCAGGTGCCTCCCGAGTAGTACATTTTTAATGAGAACCCTCTTTTGTACATGCTACGTCTCTGAGCACTAATTTTTATGAGAGTGGACAATACTTTTTAAAAACCATAAAACATGATTTCTTTCAACTTTGTAAATAAAATAAGCAATAGATTTTCCTTCCACTGGCTCTTAAGCTGGGAAGTATTTTCTGCACAGAGAAGCATATTAAATGCACTAGGAATTTTGACTCAATCTGTTAAGCATATTAAATTTCTGGGTCTATTCCAAATTTATTTAAGCTTTTGCTGTTTTCTTCTGTCATTTAGGGTGCCTGAGGAATATCATAGCCGTTCACATTTCGAAGTCTCTAGGGACATACTAAAACATGGATCTGCAGTTAATTTCCCTTTAGTGTAAAACGTGAACCTGGGAATTATAATAAACACATCTGGTAACTTGTGGTTGTTCTGGGAAAAGTTCCTGTGCCCAGGTTCAAGCTGCAGGGTCCAGATTTCCGGCAAGCAGCGGCCCTCGTTGGCTGGACTTTGCTGATATAAAGCAGCAGGTGAGTGGGGTGGGGCAGCATAGGTAGGGCCTCAAACGGTGACAACCGCCGAACATCAAAACGTATCCAGACCCTGCACTGCACGTGCTGAAGTCACTGTCAAATACCTGTGTTCTTAAAGAGCGCAGACCCATGGATGACCTTGCGGTCCCAAGCCAACCTCTGGCCCCTGGAGGACACCAGGCCCTCCTGGCCTGTCCCGTCGTGTCCCAGCCCGGCCAGGCGCGGGCACCCCTCCTTCTCTGGACAAAGAGGTGTTGCTCCAAGGGGCAACGGGGTCTGGAGACAGGCGGTGCCACCGAGCTGCGGGAAGACGCCGAGATCCTCAGGGAATTAGAGCTAGTTCTACTTGGGCACAGATGTCCCTGTCATGACCAGCCGGGAGAGGCCAGCCACGTGTGTTCCAGTTGGGATTATCCCATCAGGGGCCCTGGGGCAAGGGTGTTGGGCTATCCAATTAGGAGGCGGGGTTCGGAGCACCGTCCAATCAGAGCCGGGGGCGGGCGCGCTCCCAGCCTAGTGGCCTAGGCTCTCAGACTGCCTGAGGCACCAGTGTGCACCTGCCCCTTGGGGAGCAGGTGTCTTGAATCCGCATCGCTCTCACCCGCACGGGCCGCGGAGTCACCGCGAGGACGCCAGGAGAGCCAGGAGCGGGGCTGAGAGATGGTGAGTGTGCGGGGTCGGGCCGACACCGGGAGGGGCTGGTTCGAACAGGCCGGTACAGGCTGGAGGTGGCCGCGGCCCGGGTTCCTCCCCCCACCCCTGTCCAGGTTCTGACCCGCGTTTCCGCTCTTGGCTGCGGGGTGAGGTCCCCGCGTCCTGTCCCATCCGCGCGTGGGTCTGGGTTCTCAGAACTTCCTGGGGTGACCAGGTGAGCGCGACTGCTATCCACCCGGGGCTGGGGGGATCTCAGCCCCGGGTCGGCTTCTCCCGGAGGACAGCCTTGGGGGGCGGGCGAGGAGTCCCAGGAGACCCGCTTAGGGCCCTGGCTCGGAGAGATCTGGTAGGTTCTGGATCCCTAAGTGACCCCAGTTCCCTCCCCTGGAGGGACTTTCGTCGTCAGCCGGCAGATGCTGCTATTGAGGGAAGAGAAATGGTTCCTGCCCTCTGGGTTCTCACAGTGAAGAAAGCAAAACCAAAGAACAGAGACAACCCACCCAGTGAGCTAGTGCGGCAACCTGCAAAGCAAAATGCGCTGGAGACCTACGGTGGGACAGGAGCCTGTGCCCTTTGGGAGGGTGTTCCGGGAGCATTTCAGAGAACAGGTGGTGGGGGGTGGGTGTCCCACGTGGTAGGATGGCCCTGCTTGACCCCTGAGTCATCTATGTCTGTGTTCCAGTTCTGCACTGCCCCTCCCTGGGTTTGTCACCTTGAAAAGATTTATTTGGCTATTCGAGCCTCAGATTTTTCAGTAAATGTAAATACATTTAATTAACAGACTTTGAAAGATTAGATGAAATATTTGCAAAGAAAGAGGGAGTGGTCAATTTCAGGGGGGAAGAAAGATTTAGTCTTGCATTTGTTAAAAATTCTTTTGTGTCTTTTTTCTCTCCTGGAGCATGTGTGGTTAAGTTTCTCACATCTGTTGTTTTCTTTTTGGTGATGACAAATGGAATTCCAGAGCTTAGCCTGGAGAATGCTACTGGGGGAAAGAATCTAAGGAAAATAGAGAAACCCTCTGTCCCATTATGAATGCATACAAATGAGTGCATTTCCGCACACAAAACGTTTGGCATATTAGTTGGTGAATTACAAAGACTCACCAAAAAATGTCAGTTATTTTTTGACAGGGTGGGGAATTTATGACTGCAGATAATTCTATTCTGTCTGGTATTATTGGACTTCAGAGATTCATGCTAAATCCCAACTACCTGGAGTGGGGATAGGGGCCCTGCCCAGTGACTCCAAGCTAAGTAAGGGCAGCCAAGCAACAGCAGAGGGAGGGAATGAAATGGTTTCTTTCTGGAGAGTCTCCTGTGCCTGTGTCCTGGGCTGCCCGCACCATCTGGAGAAGGTGTGTGTGTGCCTAGAAAAGCTGCAGGGCACTAAAATGTGTGTGGCTGGTGGTGATGCCCTTTCTGAGGTTATGCTTGCCACTGCCTTGGGGATGTTTCTAAATAATACATTTGGGGTGGGCATGCACAGAGGTGGTGCACTCAGAGCGTAGTTTGTGCACACTGAGAAAGTCTATCAAGGTCAGACTTAGAGAAAGACTCTTTTGGGGTCTTTCTCCTAGAGAAAGAGTTATGAATGTGGGGGTTCATTTGGGGTAGAGCCTTAAACTGACTCCAGCCAAGAATTTCCTGGCTACTGAGAATTGAAGCCTGGAGAGGGAGCATTCCCACACTGCAAGGTCGGGAGAGGCGGGTGTGTGGGGCTCCAGAGTTCATCCCTGTGTCTGCTCGGGTCTCCCTGCCCTCCGTCACTGGAGACTGACCAACAGAAGGCTGGCATTTCTGCAGTGAGGTTCTGGACCCCAAGCCTGTGAATATGTCACCTTCTGAACATGGTGGGTTTTCTTTGCGAACAGTGGATAAGTGAGTGGCTTTATGGAATGGAAATGTTTGGTTTTCTTCCCTTCTGATTTCTATATCTAATGTTGCTGCTGTATAACTCCAGTCTCCCTAAACGTTTTTGGCCTTTTCATTTCCCTGTTTGAGTGTGTAAGACTTTTATTTTCTTGGGTGAGTAGAAATGGATTGAAAGATAAAATATGAGAGAAGAGAATTCTGGAAACATACAACATTTTTCTTCCTTCTTTGACAAGAGAAAGTCCAGATAGGAGATGGGTGTATTTAAACTCTCAGGTTAATTTTTCACTTTTTCAATAATTTTTATATCAGTGATTGTCTCTATAGAGTTATGAGATTTAAAATGTACTATTCCTAAAACAATTCTTATTTTAACTGATATGAGAAAAATTACCTTTGGATATGCAAATCCTTGAAAATCATAGTGCATTGAATGGGTTAGGTCCAAACCTCTAACGTGTGAAGTATTCTACTCATTTTTTGAAAATATTCCCCAGTTTGAGGGGCCCTTGGGGGTGCAGTCGGTTAAGTGTCTGACTCTTGGTGGCAGCTTAGGTCATGATCTCAGGGTTGTGAGACTGAGCCCCACATCCAGCTCTGAGTCAGGCTCTGAGCTCAGCATGGAATCTGCTTAAGATTCTCTCAATCCCCCTCTGCCACTCCTCCCATTCACTCTCTCTCAAATAAATAAATCTTAAAAAAAAAAAAAAAAAAACCAGTTTAAGATAGAGTGGAAACAATGACGATGTCACCTGTCATTTTAGTTGTAAAGAGGTTTGAGATATTTTATTTTTCATGGTTTACACTTTAATAAACTTTAGTTTTCAGGGAATTGTTAACCTTAAAGTTAATGTCAGTTACTTTAACATCAAAAATGGGGTTATTCGGGAATAGCAGAGAATTGCAATTTGGGACATGCAAGCTACAGCAAAACCATAGACATGTCCAACAAACAAAGAAGAGGAACATTATTTTTTGGAGAAGGAGGAAGTTGGGAGGGCTTGTTTTGGACAAAAGTCCATTGGACAAAGGGAAGAGTTCAGGGGGATGAGAATTTCTCTGAGTTTTGATGACAGTTTTTCTTGCTGAATTATAGGTGTAGTCAATTTCTTCTCTCTCCTTTTTTTTTTTTTAAAAGAATTCTCCATTCTTATTTTTTATTTTATTTTTAAAATTTTTGTAAGTAGGCTCTATGTCCAATGCGGGGCTTGAACTCACAACCTTGAGATCGAGAGTCTTATACTGTACTGACTGAGCTAGCCAGACACCCTAGGGGTAGTCAATTTCTTATAGGAGATGCTGTGGACATCTCTTCCTGTCAGGGCCTGTAATTGATGGTTCTTTCCTGTAGAGATTCTTCTGTTGGAGTTTGTAATGGGCAGTTCTTGTAATCAAGGTGGAATGCTCCCCCTTCTGGCCTCCCAGCTCCATCTGATTTTTTTTTTCTTCTGGGTTTTTCTTTCCTTTTTTCTTTTTTCATTTATTATTATTATTTTTTCTTCCAACTCCATTTTAGTGAGGCTTACCTTTATTAATTTTCACAGGATTAAATATTAAAATGATTTCCTGTGTGGAAAAGTGGTTCCCAAGTAAAAATAAAAACTATTAAAAAGCAAAATATAGAGGTGCCTGGGTGGCTCAGTTAAACATCAGACCCTTGGTTTCAGCTCAGGTCATGATCTCAGGGTTGTGGGATTGAGCCTTGTGTTGGGCTCTGTGCTCAGCGTGGAATCAGTTTGAGATTCTCTCTCTCCCTCTCTCTTAAATAAATAAATAAATAAATCTTTTTAAAAAAGCAAAATATAACTTATATAGATTTCTCTTTATGTAAAGTAAATAATGTATGCAAAGGTTTAAAAACCTTGCAAAACACTGAAAATCTAACATAAAACAACTCCCTGCCAGCGTATTCTGGTCCATGCCAGTCCTACCCCAGCCACCCTCAGACAACCAGTTTTAATAATTTCTTGTGCATTTTTATCAGTGTTTCTTTCTATAAAAAGAAACAAAAGGCAAAGTTTTTCTTTTGTTATAGGAAAAGTAACATGATATACACAGGGCAACATACTTTTCTTATTTGTTCTAATGATAGTCCTGCAGAGCTTTTCATATAATGTCAGTTGTCTTTGATTTTCAAGTTTATGCAACCAGTTCTCTTTAATTAGGCACTTGATCTGCATCTAATATTTTTCTACCAAGGTTTGTTAATCAAAACTGACTTTTTCATACTACATGGTAAGCAAACATAAGAAAAGTGTGATTTTCCAACCTTGATTAATGCTTTAACTTTTATGGTGAAATCTATCATATTTGGAATGCATGCAAAGTTTTATTGGACATCTAAAAACTAATCACGGTGTAAACATCTGTGAATTCACCACCTAGATTCATAAATGGGCTTTGGGTAGCTGTAAGAGTCTCCTGACATGATCCTCCCAGAACTCACCACTGTCTTGTCTCATCGATGACCACTGTTTGCTTCTTTGCTTAATCTTCATACCTTTACCTTTATGTTTTTGTTTTTGTTGTTGTTGTTGTTTTTACTAAGCAGTGTTCTGCTTTGTTCTACTTCTTTGGGACGTTCAATAAATAAATATTAATGGAATTACACTGAAAAGGCTTTCCTATGGTTCTTTGCCATAGTGTGTTTTGTACATGCTACTATCTGAAAGCTGCATTCATTAAATTCTTCCATTCCAGTGCTTATGGGGTTTGGGTTTTTCAAGTTTGTTTTTCTGCTTTTGCGAAAAGTGCCACTCCTATGAGTCTTGTTTCAGTGTCCAAGGTCAGATGTGTAGTACATTTGCCCACATATTGGAGGAAAATCTCTAGATTGTAGATCATGGCCAAGTTCAAATTTATGAGACAATTCCAATGAAGTGTACCAATTGATTCTCCAGACATGTGTGCATGACTGCTTATGTGTTCCATGTGACCGTCAACACCTGAGATTATCTAATTTAGTAATTTTGCCCTTCTTGGTTTGAAATAGGATCTGTTTGAGATTTTATTTTTCTATTTGCTCATTACCAATGAGGTTGACTCTTTTTTCATATGTGGTCTTACATCTTTTGTGATACATGTTTTAGTCATTTTCCTATTTTTTATTCATTTGTTTGACCATTCATTTTTATTCTGCACACATATTTTTATATTTGTATGTGTTGCAAATATCTTTATCTCAAATTGTCGTTTACCTTTTTGATTTCTTAATTTTATTTTTTTAAGATTTATTTATTTATTTGAGGGGTGCCTGGGTGGCTAAGTCAGTTAAGAATCTGACTCTTGGTTTTGGCTGGGGTCATGATTGCGGGGTCCTGGGATTGAGCCCAATGTCAGGCTCCCTGCCTAGTGGGGAGTCTGCTTCTCCTTCTGCCTCTTCCCCTGCTTGTGCTCTCTCTCTCTCTCAAATAAATGAGTGAAATCTTTAAAGATTTATTTATTTATTTGAGAGAGAGAGAGTGGAGGTAGGGTCAGAGGGAGAGAGAGAGAATCTCAAGCACACTCCCCGCTGACCACAGAGCCCGACCCTGGCTCCATCTCACAACCCTGAGATCATGACCTGTGCTGAAACCAAGAGTTGGGCGCTTAACCAACTGCACCACCCAGGTCCCCCTGTCTTTCACATTTAAATATAGAATAAAGTGGTTATTGTTTGTGGATTAGATGGGAATACAGTGCATTTTTCTCAGTTGGATACCAATTTCTCCCTGCCCCATATATTACCGTGTACATCATTTCTGCCACTGCTCTGTGATGCTTGTTCTGTTATCAAATTTCCATTACATGGGAGTCTCTTTAGGAGTCTTTTCCTTTCCATTAATCTATTTGTTTATCCCTATACTAATAATATATTGCTCAGATTACTGTGGTTTCAAATTCCTTGATGTATTTGAAGAGCCCCCCTACTTTGTTCTTAAAATTTTTTTGTCTTTTTTGGACATTTGTTCTTTCTCTTAGGTTTGGAGAAGTTGTTTTTGTGAAGTCCTGGAAAATCAGGTCTGAGGATTTACTGGGATTTTATAAAGACTACAGGTTTCTTTTTGGGGAGCTGACATCTTGGTGACACTGAGTTCTTTCTAAGAACATGTCACATCTTTCTATTTATTTAATTCTACTTTGATATTATCCAATAAAGTTGAGGTTTTGGTCCATTAGAATCTTTTTATACCCTTCATTAGAATTCTTTATTATGTGTTAGCTTTTTTAAAAAAAAGCTTTATTGAGATATAATTTACATACTGTACAATTCACGAGTTTAAAGTGTACAATTCAGTGCTTTCTGTTTATTCACAGATATACGCAACCATCACCAGAGTCAACTTTAGTTCATTTTCATCACCTCGAAAGAAACCTCATACCCTTTATCTATCACCCTCCATCCTGCTTCCAGCCATAAATAACCACTAATGTACTTTTTGCCTCTTGAGAATTTCTTATTCTGGACATTTCATGAGAATGGAGTAACATACTTTGTAATTCTTTCTCCTACAAGTTCAAATCTATGGTTGAGTCCCTCTAGGGACTTTTTTCAGTTATTGTGCTTTTTGACTCCAGAATTTTCACTTGGTTCATTAGGATAATTTCTCTTTATTGACATTATTTGGTGCATCATTGTCATCATATATTACTTTACATCTTTAATCATGATTTCCTTTAGTTCTTTGAACATATTTATAATAGTTACTTTGAAGCCTTCTTCTGTTAAATCCAATATCTATTTGCTCTCATCAGTTTCTGTTGCCTGCTTATTTTTCTGCTGTAAGGATCACAATGTCCTTTTTTTTTTCATGCCTTGTAATTTTTTGTTGGAAACTGGACACTATAGGTAATATATTTTAGCAACTTTGGGTACTAGCCCCTATCCTCTGGGGCCTGTGACTGTTGTTTATGTCTGCTTGGTGACTGGCCGGATTATTTTAGTCAAAGCTATTACTCTCCTCCCAACCCCTTCAGTGCTCTTAAGCTCCACTAATGGTCCGCTGACTGCTTTATTGTTTTGAACCTGCCGTGGTGCATACATTGCTCTATAGAATAATCCAGTCAAATTTGGACTCCTTTGAAGGAATAGTTTCACAGGTCAATGTTCGTTAGTTGTTCAGACCCTTGGAGGTTTCCTCCCACCCTCCTCTTTCCGTGTTTCTCCCCTGCAAACAAGGTGGGCTACAGTTTTGCCTGTACCCTGAATCTCTTCCTTGTTGCCTTTCACTACAACTTGCACTGTTTTTGAGAGCACCCTTAGGCTTAAGATTCTCCATCTTCTGTTGTAAATGAAGTCAGTTCTTTGACAAAAGGCCAGGACCTATCTCTTTTACAGCCTGCTTTTCCTCCTTGTCAAAATCTTTGAGCCAGGGAACTGCAGTGAGCTGGGGACAATGGTACACTTCTTTCTGAGTGACACCCCACTTTAAGAGCTGAGCATTAAGTGGAGGAAGGGCAGTTGCCTGATGTCTTCTCAGCTTGCCTCTCTTGGATGTGGAACCTCTGCCTTATGAGGCATAACAAGAGCAGCCAGGTCCCCAGTATTCTCATCAGCCCTGTACCCGCTGTAGATCCCACATTCCACAAGTGGGGGCTGGTGTTAGTAGAGAGCCCTCACCTGTCAATTGCTCTTGCTTGGAGCTTAAACTCAGTAACAACTAACTGGGGCAGGATGAGAAATGCTGACATCCTCCTCTGGCTAGGAGCTGTGGGGATAGGGAGCCCGTGGCTGCAGTCTGAAAAAGAAGTCTAGGGAGAGAGAGTAGTCTTGGTTCAAATACCAGACTGTTAACTTTTCTTACTGAATTCTCATAGAGTTTCTTGAATACCTGGTTCCTCAGCTGTATGCCCTGAGGACTATTTCCAGAGGCTTGAAATGATGGTTTTAAAAGTAATTTCAGGGCATCTGGGTGGCTCAGTTGGTTGGGCGACTGCCTTCGGCTCAGGTCATGATCCTGGAGCCCTGGGATCAAGTCCCACATCGGGCTTCCTGCTGAGCAGGGAATCTGCTTCTCCCTCTGACCCTGCCCCCTCCCATGCTCTCATTCTCTCTCTCAAATAAATAAATAAATAAATAAATAAATAAATAAATAAAATCTTTTTTAAAAAAGTAATTTCACCAGTTTCACTGGGGAGCAGGTCCACAGGGTACCTCATATTGCCATACAGTTGTGTTCACTTTTTAATGTGAGTTTTCCAACTTAGTGTTGTTATTAAATGGAAAGGTAATGAGTTTTATTTTCATCTTGTGTTTTTATTTTAGAATCTTGCTAAATCTTTTTGGTTCTTTTTGTTCTGTTTTGGTCCTATGCATATGCTTGTTAGTGCTAAGGATAACAATGATCTTTCTATTATTTTGTAATTCTGCATATTTGTTTATTTTGGGGTGGCACTGGATTGGATCTCTAGTACAGTGTTGACTAGGAGTGAGGCAATGGGAACCTAGTTTTGTACTTTTTTTGATAGAAAATAATGAACTTCACTCCATTTGTATGTTCCTTTTTGAATAATCTTTTTTTAACTATTCCCTTTATTGGGCTATGCATCTTACCATTGATTCCCCTACAGTATGAGTTTTTTTCATGTTTTCTATATTGCTTTCTATGATTCTTAAGATGATTTCAGGTAAATTGTATTAGTTGATTATAGAGTTTCATTGTAAAGTATAACATACATGCAGGAAAGTACATAAGACATATTGAACAGTCCATGGAAATCATAAAAAATAAACAGCTATGAAAGAAAATCCAGCCCTAGATCTAGAACAGTTCTTGACATTAGACACTCCACTGGAAGTGATTCCCTCCTCTCCAGATGTAACCAGTATCTTGAATCCTGTGATGGTACTATCCATGCTTTTATCGCCTGTGTATGCATCATTAAATAAAGACACTCTAACTTTGGATGTTTTATAATGCATGTAAATGGAACCACAGTGTATATGCTACCTTATGTCAGACTTCTTTTAAAGTTATTTCATGGTCTTCTATGGAGTAATAATAAACCTTTACTGCTCTCTTGTATTCACTTGTAAGGATATGCAATTATTATTTATTAACTCTATTACTAGTGGTGATTTGGGTGTGTTCAGATTTTTGCCATTATGACCAGTGCTCCTAAAAACATTATTATACATGTATTTACTTGGATGTCTTATTCTTATTCCCATCTTGGTATACTCTATGGTGAATTTCTCTTTCTCTCCCCAAGAACTTAATCCACATAAGGCCTTCTACATTTCAGTTGATGGAAACTCCATTATTCCAGTTTCTATGGTGAGAAGTGATCAGTCATTAAATCTCCTCATTCTGTCTTGCCCCAACTTCAGTCCATCAGGAATCTGTAGCTCTTATCTATGCTTTCCCTGCACATTCCACTGTGAGCACCCAGGTTGACCCACCTTCTTCTCACCTGGTTATGGCTTTCTTTTCTTTTCTTTTTTTTTTTAAATGATTTTATTTATTTATTTGACAGAGAGAGACACAGTGAGAGAGGGAACACCAGCAGGGGGAGTGGGAGAGGGAGAAGCAGGCATCCCGTGGAGCAGGGAGCCCGATGTGGGGCTCGATCCCAGGACCCTGAGATCATGACCTGAGCCGAAGGCAGACGCTTAACGACTGAGCCACCCAGGCACCCAATGGCTTTATTTTCCTATCAGGTGTTCTCGTCTCTACATCCATCCCCTGCAGTCTAGTCTCAGCACAAGTGATGGGTCATTAAAGCTATCAGAGGACATCACTCCTCTGTGCAAAAGCCTGAAGTAGTTCTGCATTTCTCACAGAGTCAGATCTGACTAGTTCCCCACAAGATGATATGCTCCACCTCCCATCACTCTCCACCATCCTTGACTGTTATTCCCCATCTCAATTTGCTCCAGTCTCTGGCAGTGTGTCTTAGCCCATTCAGGCTGCTATAATAAAATACCAAAAAGGGGCGCCTGGGTGGTTCAGTTGGTTAAAATACCAAAGAGTGGCCTATAAACAACAGAAATTTATTTCTCACAGGTACAGAGGCTGGGAAGTCCAAGATCAAGGCAACAGCATGCCTTGGATGGAATGAGCTGTTTTGGCATCTTATAACCTCAGTGTGTATGTGTGTGTACTCAAAATTAATGCACACCAACACCAAGGTTTATGAATGTGGATATTATGGAAAGGTCTAAGTTCTCATGTCTTCTTCCCGCCTTCTGAATTCTCATGTCTTCCTCTTTCCTCATCTTTCTCAATAGTGCTTCTGTCTCAAATTAAGGGGACATAAAGTAAGAAAGAGTAGCAACTGATTCTGTGATAAATAATATATGTAAATAATACACATATGAGTTAAAATTAGCATTTCTCCAGAAAAATGTCTTCCGGCACCCAGTTGGATTTGTGTATTTCGAATGGAGTACATCAAGACAAAGGGTCAGTTGGCCCACATTGTGAGTTGGGTTTCTACCTTGGGCCTCTCACTGTTGGTGAGAGGAAATGAAGGAAAAGCTCCTTCAGTGTGTTTTTATTTATCAGAATCTCATCAAGATTTGAACTTGTGGTTTATGCAGTGCTGAGAGATGTGGTAGGCAATAAGCAAAGAGATGAAATCATTTTTGTCATAAGGAATTGATACTCATAAAACAGCAGTATTTGTTTCATTTATATAGCATTTCTCTAATTTCTCCAAGTGTTTTGGACCATTCTAGATTCTGTGAAAAGGCAGGGATCACACAGGAAGGGCCACAGTAAAAATGGAGAGAGAGATAAGTTCAATGTGTTAATGTGTTAAGACTATGATACAGAGGGAGCCTGGGTGGTTCAGGTTGGTTAAGTGTCTGCCTTTGGCTCAGGTCATGATCTCGGGGTCCTGGGATCAAGCCCCCACATCAGGCTCCTTGCTCAGGAGGGAGTCTGCTTCTCCCTCTCCCTTTGCCGCTCCCCCCTGCTTGTGCTTTCTCTCGTGCGCACACTCTCTCAAATAATAAATAAAATCTTTAAAAAAAGACAATGATACAGAAAATGAGTGTGGACATAGATTAGATGTGAAGAGACCAAAGAATCTTGTTTGAACTTCCTGTGAATTTGAGTCCACTTTCCCTGTGTTGTCAGTGTTGCCCACTCTCCTACAATGATGTGGTTTGTTTTAGGACTCAGTGGTCTTCGAGGATGTGGTTGTGGACTTCACCCAAGAGGAGTGGGCCCTGCTGAATCCTGCTCAGAGGAAGCTCTACAAAGATGTGATGCTGGAAACCTTCAGGAACCTGGTCTCAGTAGGTAAGGAGGCAGCAATCCTTCACTTAGTTATTTAGAGAGTAAGTATTTCTTATTCATTAAGCCTACTTCAAGATTTGGAATAAGAAGGAAAACACACTGATAAATAAAACAGGCATGATCACAGCTGTCATGGATCTAGAATCTAACAGTTTCTCTGTGACAGTAAAAGTCCAAATATTAACCTGTGTTTTTCTTTCTGTCTTCTTTAAAATACTTAGGGTCCTTCAGTGTCATCAGTCTGGGTATATATTCATGTGTCACTTTGTGGACATGGAGAAGTTTGTTGTTTGAAATCTTGTGGTTTTTCTGTTCATATTAAATCGCCTCCAGGGGCAACTGGGCAGCTCAGTTGGTTAAGTGTCTGCCTTTGTCTCAGGTCATGATACAGTCCTGGGATCAAGCCCCTGCACTGGGCTCCCTGATCCACAAGGGGCCTGCTTCTCCCTCTCCCTCTGCCTGCTGCTCCCCCTGCTTGTGCACGTGTGCACTCTCTCTCTGTCAAATAAATAAATAAAATCTTAAAAAAAAAATCGCCTCCATTTTGACCTCTTGTGCCTCTTAATAATGAAGTTTTGAAACAGCTAAACTGTAGTTCTTTGCTCACAGGTGCCTTCCTTATAAGATTTATTCACTGTTCTGTTTTAGATGATGAGACTCAACTTAAAACCAATGGGTCCATTTCTCAGCAGGATATTTTTGGAGAAAAATTATCTAATGAACAGAAAATAGCAATGTTCACAAAAAATGATTTCTGGACCTCCCTTTTTCAAGAAAATTGGGAAGACCAGTGCATTGAAGATAAGCACAACAATGAGTGGAGACATTTGAGGTGAGTTGCACTTAGGAGAAAACACAATATTCCAGTAGAGAATCTTACTATTTCATGAAATTAAAAAACAAAAACAAAAAACTGATAAACCTTGTTCCAGAATTTGTTTATTCACAGATCATTTCCTCCTTTTTTTCCTTCATGTGACTCAGACATTGAGCATTTGAAAGATAGTTCAGTGGGAAACAATGATCAGGGAACCCTGTATGAGAAACGCTGTTGTAGTAATGGGCTATGCTTTAAGCCCATTCCCAAAGCAGCTAGTTTATTACATTTTGAAATAATTCAAACAGGACAGAAAAGCTACATTTATGGGGCACCTGGGTGGCTCAGTTGGTTAAGCATCTGCCTTCAGCTCAGATCATAATCCCGGGGTCCTGGGACCAAGCCTCACATCAGGCTCCCTGCTCAGCGGGGAGTCTGCTTCTCCTTCTCTCTCTGCCCCTCCCCACTATGGTACTCTCTCTCTCTCTCTCTCAAATAAATCAATAAAATCTTTAGAAAAAGAAAGCCTACATTTATACAGAAAATGGTAGAAATATAATCCTAGCACTCATTAACAAATATTAATAAATTATGAATATACAAACCATTAATATTGTGCTCCCCCCGCTTTTTTTTTGCAGAAGTCATATAGTGGAGAGACTCTGTGAAAGTAGCAAAGGTAATACATGTGGAGAAACTGTCAGCCGTATTCCAAATATTAAGTTGTATAAGAAAACTCCTAGTGGAGTAAAACTGTATGAATGCAGTCAGTGTGGAAAAGTCTTCAGGCATCGTTCATCCCTTAAGAGGCACAAAAGGAGTCACACTGGACGCAAACTATATCAGTGTGAGGAATGTGGGAAAGCCTTCAGTTGTTCTTCATACCTAAGGAATCATGTGAAAACTCACAGTGGAGAGAAACCCTATGCATGTAAACTTTGTGGGAAAACATTTATTCGTTCCCATTCCCTCACTGGACATATAAGGAGTCACACTGGAGAGAAACCCTATGAGTGTAAGCAATGTGGGAAAGCCTTCAGTTGTCCTAAATCCTTTCGAGTACATGTGATGATGCATAATGGTGGGAAACCCTATGAATGTAAGCAGTGTGGAAAAGGCTTTAGCTGTCCCAAATCCTTTCGAGTACATATGATAATGCACACTGGAGAGAAACCTTATGAATGTAAGCAGTGTGGGAAAGCCTACTGTTGGCTCACATCCTTTCAGAGACATGTGAGAATTCACAATGGAGAAAAACCCTATAAATGTGAAAAATGTGGGAAAGCATTTGGTTGGCCCTCATCCTTACATAAACATGTCAGAATGCACACTGAAGAGAAACCCATAAATGCAAGCAATGTGGGAAAACTTTCAGTTGGCCCTCATGCTTCCAAAAAT